>NC_056744.1:1654130017-1654225017 GCF_019279795.1 Protopterus annectens
AAAAAGAAATTTTATTACTCCAATTTGTAGAATAGATGCTACAAAACTTCTCTGCAATTCTGGGCCATCATATCAAAAATGCTACATCCTGAATCAAATGGACAGTGAGACCCCAACCTTCAATGCTCCCTGGAAGAAACAGCTAACTTTTTAAATGATCACTTTATCTCTAGCATCGCTAAACTACTTCACAACGAAACTCAAAACATATTGATCTCCACTAATAATCTGACCACATCCAATTCAGTCTTACCTCTCAGTTCCATTAATATTCACTTTTTCTCCTTTCAGCTAGTATCTATCATAACAATCAAGAAATACCTCAAACAAAATAAACTGAGTACACCTGCTCCAGAAGGAATTCCTGGTGACTTCTTAAAAATAGCAGCCAGCTCATTTTCCTTTTCAGTATCCCTTATAAATAGATCTATTCAGGAATCACACATCCTAACCTTATAGAAAAAATCTCACATCACCTCACTTCACAAGGGAGTTAACTCCAATGATATACCCAACTTTAGACTCATTGCCGTTCTCTCCCTGCTTTCAAAAAACCTTTGAAAAATGCATTCATAATCAACGACTTGTTTACAAACTAACAACCTCCTTACCCCCACACAATGTGGTTTCAGACCAGGGCATAGCACAGCCACAGCTCTCTTAACCTTCACCAAAACTATTAATCGAACCAGAGACACAGAGCTACTAGTTTGTGCTCTGTTTCTGGATCTATCCAAGGTCTTTAATACCATTTCCCATAGCCTTCTTCTAAAACAATTCTCTTCACTTGGCTTATCAAACACTTCCATCTACTGGTTCCCCAGCTACTTTTCCAAGAGACACTAGTCTGCTAAATGGATTAATTCTTACTTCATCCTTCCTACCCATGAAAACAGGTGTTCCCAAGGCTCCATACTGGGACCACTGCTTTTCAAAATACTTACCAACAACCTACACTGCACCAAATGTCAAGCAACCCTCATAAATATGCTGATGACCCCACATTAATCTGTTCTGCTAGTAACTTAATTACTCCACAACACCTCATACAACACGCTGATGACTTCACGTTAATGTATTCTGCTAGTAACATAATTACTCCACAACACCTCAAACAATATGCGGACGACCCCACAATCTGTTCTGCTAGTAACATAATTACTCCGCAACACTTCATACAATATGCTGACGACCCCACATTAATCTGTTCTGCTAGTAACATAATTATCTGCACAACACTTCATACAATATGCTGACGACCCCACATTAATCTGTTCTACTAGTAACATAATTATTCCACAACACCTCATACAATATGCTGACAACTTCATATTAATCTGTTCTGCTAGTAACATAATTACTCCACAACACCTCATATAATATGCTAATGACTCCACATTAATCTGTTCTGCTAGTAACATAATTACCCTACAACACCTCATACAACATGCTGATGACCCCACATTAATCTGTTCTGCTAGTAATATAATTACTCCACAATGCCTCATATAATGTGCTGACAACTCCACATTAATCTGTTCTGCTAGTAACATAATTACCCTACAACACATCATACAACATGCTGATGACTCCACATTAATCTGTTCTGCTAGTAACATAATTACTCCACAACATCTCATACAATATGCAGATGACGCCACATTAATCTGTCCTGCTAGTAACATAATTAATCCACAACACCTCATGCAATATGCTGATGACTCCACATTAATCTCTGCTGCTAGTAACATAATTACTCCACAACACCTCATATAATATGCTGATGACTCTACATTAATCTGTTCTGCTAGTAACATAATTACGCCACAACACCTCATACAATATGCAGATGACTCCACATTAATGTGTTCTGTTAGTAACATAATTACTCTCCAACACCTCATACAATATGCTGATGACCCCACATTAATCTGTTCTGCTGGTAACATAATTACTCCACAACACCTCATACAATATGCAGATGACTCCACATTAATCTGTTCTGCTAGTAACATAATTATCTGCACAACACTTCATCTAATATGCTGACGACTCCACATTAATCTGTTCTGCTAGTAGCATAATTACCTCACAACACCTCATATAATATGCTGACGACTCCATATTAATCTGTTTTGCCAGTAACATAATTACTCTACAACATCTCATACAATATGCTGATGACTCCGCATTAATCTGTTCTGCTAGTAACATAATTACTCCACAACACATCACCCAAGAGCCATTTTCATCAGCTGAATCCTGGCTCAATAACTTCCAGGTTCTACTCCCACCAAAAAAAAAAAAGAAAAAAAAACACAAAGCTGCTGCTATTTCTCCTAAAAGCCCTTACAGATCTCATTAACAGCGACTGATAAGTCAGGCCCCATACCAAGCTACTAGGCATGGCAATTGATGATAACCTTAAATTTGACTTGCATGTGCTATAGGCTGTCAAAAAAAAAACAACTCACCAAAATGTAGGGGCACTCTATAGAAAAAAACTACTTAACTGATTCATCCAGAAAACTCCTGTCCTCTGCACTCATGCTCCCCACTTTACTATATTGTTCCCCAGTGCTAGTTAACATTCAAGCTTCCATCCAAAATAAACCAGGACTGCAATAAAATGGCAAAGCTTGCCTATAACTCATTAAATGGAATCCAACACTGCTTATCCCTAAAACAGCTTGATTGGCTTGAATTACCCAAGCATCTCCCTTACACATAACTACTACTAGTTTACAAATTAATATACAGACCAGGACAAAACAAAGCCCTGCCGGACTTATTGCACACATATGCCCCATGCTAGGCTACTTCAAATGCTGCTTACTACCTGCAAACCATACCTGTCAGCAGGAGCCTTTCTTTTCCAGCTATGTAACCCACTCCTGGAACTCAATTCCCTCATATTTTAAACATGCATAGCAACCTTTCCAATTTCAAGACAATTTGAAAAAAATATATATGAAACCTAGAACTGTACATGCACAACCCTCAAAACTGATGCATGACCACCTACTCACTATAACTTTACAACTATGCCTTTCTCGCTCTAAATTCACTAACACCTCCATATCTTTGCAGGTAGTAGAAGTCCAACATCAAAAGAAGCTCTCACTTTAATGATACCAGACTACTAATGTAGCTCTTCTACGTCTTCAGCCAACACTTAACTACAATTTATTTCCTCTCTCATGTCCTTCCATAACATTTTCATATTTCCAATAATAATAATAATAAATTCTTCATGTCCTTAATTTTCCCTCCTGCTAATTACTCCTCCTTATCTCATTCTATTCCTGTATTTAGGCAGCAGAATACACTATTATTTTTCACCTTTTTACATAATTAGAAATATAGTTAATAGTTTTTATAGCTATGAATTAGTTCACCTGACCCAGGCTATCTACTTCTACAGTATGTGTTACTACTTGCAGTACATATTGTATTCTTAATATTTCTATAAATGTATTTCGATCTGTGTTTTTATCTTTTGTTGTGACATTCTCCCCTTGTATGTAATTAATAATCAGCTACTGCAAAATGTTTTATGTGTGTTCTTATGGACTCTTTCTCCCAACCCATTGTAAAATAGGTAATCTGTTGTGGGGCTTTTTTCCCTTATATATAATTATTCAACTACTCTTTAAATGTTTTTGAATCTGCTGTGGAGCTTTTCCCTTTTGGCCTATACTAAAAATGGGCCATTGGTTCAGTCGGACTTTCCTGGTTAGCAAAGGATAAATAAGTTAAATAATAGACATTGTATCTGTTTACCCCTAAGCCACACTATGCACAATGATTGCACTACCGCTGCCACTAGTCCCCCCTATTCTAGCACCCATAACTTTTTATATGTAGACAATATACACACCCCAACAGCAGAACCATTATTCATAACCATCCTACAATAACTCATCCCATTTTGTCATCTCCCCCGACTATATTAGCCCATCTATATCCATCTATTCATGTGCACCTGCCTAAAACAGCAGTGATTACTACTTTATCATAACTCTAGTCCTAAACCCAAACAAAAAAATTCTACCCAGAGCATTATATGTACATGTCAATAAAATTAAGCAGTGATATTCACTCAAAAGGTGGTCCAACTCCTCTTCCTCACACACTACGTAATACTCATCAAGTAAGTAGCATTCCCTCCCAAACTAATCCTCAGCCTCTGGTCTCCATTTACATCATATCACTGTATGAATCATTTATAATAAACTCTCTGAGCTGCATGATTGGATGATTACTGAGACCACAGATGTCCACATAATGACTGAAACATGGCTGTGCCATGACACAAAACATGAGGAAGTACTACCTCCTTGGTACCGTATTATAAAATAAGATAAGATCAGAAAAAAAGCTGGTGGAGTGGCAGTATTGTACAAGAATACCACTGACATTTCTATATTCCATCAAGCTATTCTAACCTTTTCAAATTATGAAAGTCTGATAACACTGCTCAAAATAAATACCCATAAAAAAATTGCCATCATTGGAATCTACTCCCTCCCCAGTAATAATATTACCATACTTGAAGGCATCCTGTGTTGGACCTCTGCTAAAATCCCATATAGAACATCATATTAGGTGGCACCAATATCAACTGGCAAACAAAATCTGACAGTCCAACTAGTGGTATACAGCTTTATAAATTCACCCAACTCATCACTATGCCAACTGGGAACAACAGGGCCACTGCCAGACATTTCACACTGGACTGGATACTAACATCCTGTCCTTATAAAAAAATCTCTTGCTATGGCAATCTCCTGAATAGCCTGAGTGACCATCTATAGATCTCTGCAGTCAGACACCAAAGCAGTGACCACAGAACTCACCACTATGTCCTAGTTTGAAAAATATCCACCTTCCATAAAGAAACTTTCACAAACACAATTAATGCAACTAGGAATCACTTAGGATCCTCTTATGCTTTAACACAATTGAATACAGTCTTCCTAGGCATCCTAGACTTCCCTCACTTCCCTTAGATCAAAAAGTGTGAAAACAAACCCTGTTGCACGGCCATCCTTAGAGTCAAAGCAAATCATGAAACAGAGACAAAGCATAGAAAACATGGTCACACATAAAACTGATAACGTACAAGCTTACAGGCAACATGGAAACAAAGTTTAATATCTTATCACCAATGATAAGAAAACTTACTAATGCACACTCCAAAACACGCACTCTAATAGTACTCTTTTGGGCATCAGATAATAAGCCACTAAATCAAGGGCAAGCCACACAACCTACCTCAAAATAGCAAACCAACATGATAGCATTGCCAGTCAGTTTAATACTCACTTTATTAACACACTCATACCTTTGACTGGCAAAACATCCAATCAAACACTTATAGTCACTCCTCAATCTATTAACTTCCATTAACATTTCTCTCTTCAGCTTGTTCCAACTGCCTTAATAAAGTACTAATTCATAAACTAAAATTCACTGCTAATGCCCAAAATAAACTTCCAGCTGAATATCTTAAAATAGCAGCAGAAGAAATTTCCTATTCCATGTTAATCCTGATAAGTACATTACTGGCTAGCTCAGTTTTGAAAAAAAAAATGGTTCCTCATGACCCTTCATAAATAAGGTAGCCAGACTTTCCAATTACAGTTCAAGCCCTATACTATCACTCTTAAAAAGTACTAGAGAAATATGTACACAAAACAGATAATAAGCTGTTTGCTAGAAATACTTCTCTCCCCTGCAGAAAAGGTTTTATACTACATCAAAGCACTGTCATTGCCTTATTGAACTTCACTTCAACAGTAAATAAACAAAGAAATTAAGTAACCTAGTTTCAGTACTTCTCTTAAACCCCTCCAAAGATTTTTGATACTGTGTTCCCACCTGAAACTTCTTTAAAAACTCCTTCATAAGCCTAGTTAAACCCTCACTAAATTAATTTCTTAGCTATCTAACAAATAGAGTAAAAGCCATGAAATGGCAAACTGACTTCTCTTTCCTCCACATAAACACTGGAGTTCTAAAAGGATCAAGTCCAGGCCCTGTACTTTTTAACCTCTTCATTAATGACCTCCCTACAGCTGCTGAACACTCTACTATAGTTCAATAAGCAGATGATTCCACATTGTCATTCTTCTCTCTTAAGTAACTCATGACTTCTATTACAACCCATCAAAAAATCTAATACTCTCTACTCTCAAACAATTGTCGGACACAAAAGGCATATTTCGTGTTAACCTCTGCCATCAACACCAAAACTGAACATCTAACCCAAGCAAATCTAGCAGGCATCATGACAGATGAGCAGCTAAAACTAGACCTCCACATATATCAAGATGTAAAAAGAAAAGCATAAAAAACTACTTCCCATTGCCATCTCTCTTATATGCCATATGGAAAATGTTGAAGATGCAGATAAGTGTAGGTTCTGTAGTACAGAAATAGAAGCAGTTGCATATCTTCATGCTGCTTAACAAATACTAATGCCAAGCTCTACAACATTCAGGTAGTGGGGAATTATTCAGAATATTAAGCACAATGGCTTACCTAAAATGAAGAAGTTCAGATCATATGCTAGCCTCTAGTAGCAACAGTTAAAAAACTAGAAACATAAATACCAAGTACAGTAGTCAAAGAAAAAGGAACAACACTAACATTAATCGTTGAAATAGCGACACTAAGGGTTATAGTTATTTGCATATTGAGAATCATAAAATACCAGCCAATAGAAACAAGGGCAGTACTGAATAAAGACACCAGATAATGGTAGAAAGAAGTGCAGAGTAAATATTTAGATCTGAATGATATACCCTTAGGGATCACCTGTGCCAAGTACAAGGACTTGTTGCTAACAGTTGCTACATGGTGATCAAAGGAGAAGGAATCTTCAACCTGGCCAAGAGGTTGTACATCATTTTCATTTTGTAGTGTTGTCTTGTCAATGCTGTATGCTGGGGGTGGTTTGCATTCTTTTATAATTTAATTTGTTCATTTTAAGTAGACCAGGTATGTTTAAGTGAAATAAATACCAGAAGTTTTAAAACTCAAAAGGAGAAGGATGAGATCAAAAAAGAAAAGAAAGGTAATTAATATGGTGCTGTATTTTGGTAGAAAAGAAAATTGTACTCACTGATAAGCCTACAGTAATAGAGTTATTTGAAGATGTATATAGGCAAAGATATCCAGATACGGTTATTATCCAAGAAAAGAGAAGAGCAGCGTACTAGCGGAAGGTATTGAAACGTAGGCGGTTCGATGCTTCAGAAAGAAAACAAATGGAAAATGAGGTGATGGACCAATTAAGTAGTGAAGGGACTGAAATAGGGTGCCATATGAAAACAGTGCCCCAGTATGACGGTTCTTTAAAACAGTTGCTTGTTCAAAAAGTGGCAGAAGAACTAAAGCAGGATATCAATAATCAGAATAGCTCATTAAACAATAATGGGCTCAAACACAAGTAGAAAACAGAATATTAGTGAAAAAGATGCCTTGTGCAACAGCATGTCATAAACTTCATTAGGCAAATCATTTGAAAATAAGATATGGTTAAGCAGAAGTAGAAAGAGCAGGAAACACAGGCTGTGGGAGAAGTTTCTGCCATGGAGAGAACAATTTTAGGAAAAAAAAACATACTGGATTTAATAGAATAGATAGATATAATAAAATCTGATGGAAAGTGGCTATGGAAAGGAAATTAGATACAAACCATTAGAAGACTAATAAAACAAATAATTATACTAACCCTCAGGATAGATCCATGTGATATGGCAGAAATTAACAAAATAATTTATTTGCAGTTAAATTAATAGCCAATCACTATATCATGAGGAAAGCATAAAGAAAAAATGAAAAGTGCAAACAAAAAACTGTAAAACAGTTAATAAAAGAAGCATCATTTTAGAGGAGTATAGAAAAGAAAATCAATCAGTAAAAATATTTAGGTGGATGCACTTAAGGAAAAACAATATATTAAAAAAGATTAAGGTTTTTGTTGTACCATTATTAACAATCTGTACATGTTTAGACAAAATTAGGAGACACAAAAAGAAATACAAAGAAAAAAATACAAAGCAAGCAATTTAGGGATGTCCCAAAGAAGTGCTAGATGAAACTTGAAAGGAAAACAGTAACAATTAAGACACCAGAAAAACAGAGGAAATAAATTAGATCTAATGAAATATCTGTGAAGACCTTGTTGAAAACAACAAGAATGCCAAACATATAAAAAAGACATTCCAATATGGAAAATATAGACCAGAATGATTTAACTGTCAGTGATAAAGACATGGTTAAAAAAGTCTTTCAAATGGAAAATTCTTCATCAAGATGTTGTACCCAACTTATTACTAAAATATTAACTTCTTTGCAACATTATTTTGCCTTGGTTAAAGCTTTGCCTTGGTTAAAGGCTATCTGTATGCAGACTTAAATTACACCAGCCTGGAAAACATAAAACTTAAAAGTGAACCTGCAGACCCTCCCAAGAATTATCAACGAATGAGTTGTCTTCCTGCATATCATCTGCATAATTGAATTGACAGAGTCAGCATCTAGATAAAAAAATAATTCATGGCAATAGAAAAGAAAGGTGATAAAGACAAATTATGCAGAACCAAAGATAATATTTAAACAAAGCCATAATGGAAAGCTGTAAAAAGGACCAGAATCTCAGTATGGGATAGATAGATTTAAAAAAAAAACAGTTGGCAGCATTCTGTACTCCTGATTTATAGAATGCATACAGATTTGTAAGCTTCATCACAAATTGAAGTATTTTATTGCAATTGGTATGAGAATGTACAAACTCCTTCACAGCTAAGCAATGAAAAACAGGGTTCTTACATCTGTAATAATAATCTGCAGTGTCAACTATTCTACAGTGGTTCTTTGCCACCACTGCCATTTTGTGTTTACATCACTCCATTAATTTAAATAATAATCTGCAGTGTCAACTATTCTACAGTGGTTCTTTGCCACCACTGCCATTTTGTGTTTACATCACTCCATTAATTTAAATAATAATCTGCAGTGTCAACTATTCTACAGTGGTTCTTTGTCACCACTGCCATTTTGTGTTTACATCACTCCGTTAATTTATTTAACAGAATAAACTATGAATACATTCTGATTTCAAGAAAACAGCCTTGTGAAATAACATCTCTCCTCTTTTTTGTGGTAATATAGAATTGGTCATCTGGCAAATAAATAAAAGTGTACTGTTGAATTAAAACATTTTATGATTTTTTTGCGAATGACATTTGCTATTGACAAATTTGCAAAAGCAGACTTTATAGCAGAAAATAACGGCGCATTAGGAAAATAACATGAGAGAGGAATGTGATATAAAAGAATAAGGAAAAACAGTGTATACATATCTGAGAATAACAGAAAGGTCAGCAATGCAGTATAAACAAATGAGGACAAAGTCTGAAAAACAACAGGTTAGAAGACTGAAACAAATACTGAAAACTGTTTTGATATGTTATCAACTTGACTTTCCTGTTGTAGATTACAGCATTGGTGTGATTGATTGATTAGTTTCAAAAGGTGTTGGGTCAGTTGGATAGGAAAACAAAAAAATATCTTCATGCATATCACCAATTAAATAACTTAAGTGTTTAAATGATATATTTCTCACTTTGAAGGAGTCATGTACCTCCTTGCATTTGGGAGTTTACATGTATATGTGATGACATCATCCGATCGGTAAAGGTTTAAACTATGAAGAAAAAAGTCTAAGATGTTATCCTTGCTCAAATTAGCAGAATCACTTAGGAAGGGGGAATATGAAAATCAAACCAGAACCAGAAGAAAAACAGGAGCAGAAAGTCCTAAAATGCAAAAGGCACTTATAACGATCCATATTAGAAGAAAAAGGAACTCTAGGTACTGACAACAACACTCTTGGTAACATGAAATACTAAACCAAAATTGGCTTCATGAACTTTAACTATATATATATATATATATAGATATATATATATATATATATATATACTGACTAAGGAATTAAGTTATTTTCTGTTATAGTATTTCAAAACTAAACATTTGAATAAATTAAAAAGTCTGACCTGCCCCTCGTCAAATTTATGATCTTCTGGTAAATCACTATATTCCTGATTATTCAGAAAATGCTTGTTGATGCAAAGCCAGTTATGAACTTATAAGTGAGTTAGAGGAATATTTAAAAAAGTTGTCACTGACTATAGGCCTTAGGCTTTATCTAGAATTCTTAAGTGAAACATTGAGAGGTATGATCTTAACATTGACATGGGAGATAATCTATATAAATAAATGTGATGAATGCAATGTTTTCTTGAAGCAAGATATAAATATAAAGCATCACAAATTGAAGCAATACTGATTTAATGAATGTTAGCTGTATGTGACTTATTAATGGGGGGGTCTATATTACGTTATCGAAATACGTATTCATCAAATACGTATTGAATGAAGCTAAAAATTGAAATTCAGTTCAGCAAAAGATGGAAGTTTTACAATGGTTAGGAACCACTTGGCCAACACCACAACTTTGCCCTTTTCCCCACCGTAGTGCGATCTCAGAATTGGTATATATATATATATATATATATATATATATATATATATATATATATAGTTAAAGGGGGGTAGGAGTGAAGCCTCCCATTTGGGTGGGTTTGATTTAGTGCAGTGTATGTTCCATAGTGTCAGAGGTTCCTAACCATGGGAAAAAGTCTGTCTTCGCTAAACTGCATTTCGCTATTTAGCCTTCATTGAATACGTATTCAATGAATATGTATTTTGCTGAAATAATATAGACCTATTAATGAGTACATTCCAGTGATGGTATTTACTCAGTAACACCTTCCAGCATTAAGTTAATGAGGTGTTTCATTCCTGAATGCTGGTAGGATACGCGGAAACTACCTGGAGCTCAGACTTAAATAAAATTTAAATGTGTGAAAAGTCTCTTCAACTGAACAAGTAAAGCTGCATTTGCCTTACTTGTTTGGTTAAAATAGTTTTCTCACTATAAGTTCAGTGCACATGCCATTGTGCCCCAGTTTTCAAACCTTAATTCATGACACTGGATACTGCAAGTTTTGTATCAGAATTAAGCTGCACTGTAAAAGTACTGTGTGTGTGGTCTGCCATTCAAGTGCTGTAGAAATAAATGAGACAAGACAGATCATGCTTACTGCAGACATGAAGCACCAAACTGCTGAAATAACTATGCAGTTGTGAATGAGTTAAAAAAATAAACATTTGTATAGATATAAACCATATAAATATGGTAGCTGCAATCATATCTCTCAACTGTATAGATTTTCGCAGAATGTCCAGATTTCTGCCTCATATTTTTAGTCCATTTTTCATAAAATTGTAATTTTCTGGAAAATCATTAAAGACTGACATTAGAAAATAATGACAGGCATTTGAGTTTCAGACTTTATACCCTTCAGAAAATTCATGCTAATGTAAGACCTGTTATTCTATCAACTTTCTAAGTTTATAAGAGCAATTTTTAAAAATTGTTCCTATTTTTGGGCTTTTGTCCCACTTTTATTTATGGTTTTGTCCAGATTTCTTGCTCTAAGAGGTTAAGAGATATGGTTGCAATAATTGTTTTTCATATGTAAAAAATGCATAACTGAATCAAGAAATGGTAAAGACAATTTTTTTAATTAAAACAGTAAAAATAGCTTTCACTCACACATACATGCTAATTCAGATAGTCACTTATGTGTGTGGAAAGTTGTGCTGTAATTTTTTTTTTTAATAAAGGGATTCTCTATGTCATTCCTTGAGCTATTTGTGGATTTTTAAATTTCAGTTTTGTAGACTGTCTTGGAATTAATTTGTCTATTGGAGATATATTTTGGCATCAGATTCCTCAAAGTAAAGAACATCCTCTTAACAACTTCAAAAGTTGAAGCAGTATTACTTCCATAATTGATTGTTGTTTGATTTAGGGATGGAGTCCATCCATGCCATCGCACCTGAAATATCTGGAGAAATTAAAGGAAGAATAAACAAATATCTTGAATTCATCAGTAGTTCTGCATAACACAGCAACCTTAGAAAACCTCAACAGATTCTCACAAGGCAATCCTGAAAGGACACCAGCCAAGTTATCTTGGGCATGGCTATTCTTATCCATATGTGAACTTGTAAGCTATCCTAAGAACTGCCAACCAACAATTTGTTCTGCTAACATATATGTCGTATAGAGGAATTGATGTATACAGAAACTCCATTCATTAATAGGTAAACATTTGTAGTTATCATAGTGAAGACTGTTCAAATCATTATGTGAATTGTAAGACATCAGCAGAACTGCCAACTTTTTCTGCTAGCGTGTGTGTGGTATATAGGAACTGATGCAGATAGAAGTGGTATTCATTAATAATTAGGTAACATTCCATCACAGCAATAGAATGCAATATAATAAAATAAAATCTTATGATTCACATTGATTTCCCATCAGAGCAATAGAATACAATGTAATAAAATAAAATCTTATGGTTCAAACTGATTTCCCATCAGAGCAATAGAATACAATGTAATAAAATAAAATCTTATGGTTCAAACTGATTTCCCATCAGAGCAATAGAATACAATGTAATAAAATAAAATCTTATGGTTCAAACTGATTTCCCATTAAAGCAATAGAATACAATGTAATAAAATAAAATCTTATGGTTCAAACTGATTTCCCATCAGAGCAATAGAATACAATGTAATAAAATAAAATCTTATGGTTCAAACTGATTTTCTATCAGAGCAATAGAACACAATGTTGTTGTTGTTTGTGTCTTTTCAGCTTTTCCCGGTTAGGGGTCGCCACAGCGGAACTCCGGTCTGCTAATGATTGGCAGTAGATTTTTACATGCCGAGTTGCCAGCCCCGACACACAACCTTCAACGAAGGTACGCCCATTCATGCAAGCTAAACTGTTTCCATTGTCTAGTCTGTTAAAAAACAACTTAATAAACTAATAACGAGGTAACCAGCAATGGTGAAAAAAAAATCACTCAGGAGTATTCCTTACTGGATTCTAGCACTTGGGATATCAGTTTCCATTTTTTCTTTGCTTTGTGGAAAAGTCAAATGCCACTTTCTTTACACTGCCTCATAATAATGAATGCTGTTGTACTAAACACAGAGCACTGAAAGTCTATACGCTTCTGCTTACTACACTCATGACTAGCAGGATCAATTCCTGCATACATTCAGAATATGTTAGAACACATTATTAGGTGATGATTCTTAGGGTGGCTTACACATAGTCAGAATATAGCTTTCCACATTGTTAACCAGACTGTTATCATTTCAGGGGGATCAATTCCTGCATACATTCAGAATATGTTAGAACACATTATTAGGTGATGATTCTTAGGGTGGCTTACACATAGTCAGAATATAGCTTTCCACATTGTTAACCAGACTGTTATCATTTCAGGGTGGACATACAATTAATTTCCCTTAAAACTAAACCACAGTTCAAAAATGTTAATGCCTTTAACCATCCGTTGGAGAAAGCATCTAAATCCAGACTTCTGTAACTGGAAGCCTTTCTTAATTAGCTTTGAGAATTTTGTGCCTTCTAATATGTAACTGATTTATATTCTGGCTAGCAACTCAAATTTTAATTACATTGATTGTTATTAAAATCTTTAGTTATCAATGTGGATTTTGCTGCAATATGGTCAGCTGTGGTCAGATAAATCTGAAAGAAAGTAATTTGAGCAATAAGATTTTATTTTATTACATTGTGTTCTATTGCAGTGGTGGTGCTGCGGTAGCGTTGTCACCTCACAGCAAGACGTTGTCCTGTTCGGTTCTCAGCTAGAGCGTCTTCTGTGTGGAGACAAAGAAAATTGTTCTGTCAAGTGGCATCTAACCTCCTTGATGAGAATGATATAAAAGTGTATAGCTCATCTGACAAACAACTGAAAGGTCAACTGCATGTTGAGAAACCTTTTCGGATAATGGGAGAACAACATTTGACATTGACAGGTGTGCAAAAGGAACATTTGCACCAGCAAAACTGAACCAATAAGATGGTGGCAAGTTAGGAGAAAATGGTAACTGAACTCAAACAAGGATTGTATATTGAGGGAAAGATTTATCAGCAGGACAACATGAACAAATGAATATTTAAGAAAGCTGAAACTACTACTGAAGTCTCCATTGAAATCTAGAAATAAAGTTGAAGCTTTACGTCAATTTGATACCACAATTCTAATTTCAGTTTAGGCAAGACTGAACTCCCCCCAAATAGTGCTGGGTAAGTTGGATTGTAAAACAAGAAAACTGATGTATGTTTATGAAATAACATATAAAAGTCTGTATGGCAAGATTACATAGCCCCCTCTTTCTCTTTCTCTCTCTCTCTCTCACACACACAAGCATAGGCCTTGAAGTTGACTGGATGACAGTTGTGAGACTGTGTATATTTCTATTTGCTGACATCCGATCCAAACATTCTGAAAGCTTTAAACAATGAAGAAAAGCAATTGGAATATGGAATCATTGCTAAATTAGTAGAAGCTTTACAGAAGAGAGTAGGTATAGAAATCAACTCAGAATGGACAAAAAGCAGGTAGCAATAGCAAGTGACAAAAACAAAGAGTAATAATATAAAGACAAAAAAAAAAAAAAAAAGAAAATTGGAAACCCCACAGTAATATAGTGACAGGTATAGAGTACCAATGGAGCAACTGCGTGCTGATAAAGAATTGATGTATAAAGGGCTAAAAAGATGTCAACTTCTCTCATCAGATGAGTGGCTAATCATGGAAGCTCAAGGTAATGGACTGATTGTGTGAATTCACAAAATCTACAGAAAAAGTGGGATATGCTAACAAATGCATGCGCTACAGTACAGGGCAGAACTCATGCATATTGTGTTTCTCAGTGTAATAGGCCTATGGCTGAGTGTCTACATTGAAAGAGACAGTAATGTGTCAAGAATGGTTCACTCATGACTGCAAAAATTACAGTATACAAGCTGGTGAGAAGAAATGGGAGCACAAACCAGAAGCAGTGATCATGCAGGTTTATCCAATACAATACAACTGTTAAAATAAAAACAAGAAAAGTGGATACAATTGAGGAGAAAGGTCATTAATTTGAACCTACATCTATTGACTATGGTCCTTGGTACTCTAGGACATAAAGTTATAAAATGTCGATACATGCAAGAAGAAATTAGACCAGTATGGAATAGAGACTCACAGATAATTCAAGTAGCAGTGGGAGCTAGTGGCACAGTAAAACATTTCTAAGCATGGTTAATTCTGATTCAGTCCAGGCAACTCCACATTAAGTGCAACAATAGTTGTGCATTGCCGGTGGTGAGGCAAATATTCAGCAGTGTTAAGCATTAAAGAATGAAGCAGTACTTATTTCATGCACTTTAACTAGGCCTTGAATGAGCAATCTGAGAAGTGATAATCTGAAAGATGAAAGTCTGTTGACGGAAGCTCATGATAGGGGATTACATACAAAAAATATTTACAGACTCTGTAAGGAAATAAGAGACAAGGCATTCAGGTTATGTAATACAGAGCAGGAAGTACTTATACAACTCGTGAGTGGCTGTTATATTTAAGTCTGCATTTTTCCTGAAAGCCATATGCAATGTGACAAGGCTGATGAATGGGAAACTAGCATGCAAACATTGCGGTGTAATTGAGAAGCACTGGAAATAAAGAGCAAAGATTTACCAAAAATGAGGAGGAAATCCTCACATGGGCTCATCTAGTATCAGTTGTTAATGAAATACAAGAGTGGAGGCTAATTACTGTATCTCAGGGGTGGGGGTGGTATGAAAAGTCCATTACTCCCTAAAGTAGCCAAGTCTGCTGATTACAGTGTCTGCTGTACATGACACATTGATAAACTAAAACGCAATTACTAAGAAAAAGCTGGCAGAATACTTCAATATATATATATATATATATATATATATATATATATCTACTTCAGTAGATCGAGCATATTACAAGTTCGAACCAAGTATGGCCGAAACCATATGTTCGAACTTGTAATAGTTCGAACACTGAAGGAAAACAAAGAAAAAACAAAAAAAAAAACAAAATTAAACTGCTGAAGCAAGGGGGCTATGCCCCCCTGCAGCCCCCACACCTCCCTTACTTAAATATACCAACTCCGAGATCGCACTACATTGTGGAAATGGGAAATCTTTCTGTTCCACTCTGTATGCAGATCTCCATTCAGTCCGTTCAGCCTTTTAAATGTTCGAAGTTATGGTCTCGGCCATATCATCTTCGAACATTTAAAAGTTCGATCTACCGAAGGGGACCCATATACATACATACATACATATATATATATATATATATATATATATTTATTTAATTTATTTAATTTTTTTGCAGAACTGGTGGTTTGCCTTGCACTAAGCCCATTACATTATTAATGATGTTCATCATTTCAACACTGTTGCAGTAGCCTAAGCTATATGGGACATATCCTGCCAGGCCTGGAGCAGCTAGACAGCTTCCAAAGCTTAAAGGCACCTTCCATATGCCAAAATTATGATGTGACTGTATATAGTTGTTAACCTGTGAAAATTATGTTTTATATTGCGAAGTTATGAAATTGCATTCATAGGTTCATAGGTTAGTACTAAGCTAACTGCCCTTGTGAGCCATTTTAAGCCTAGCCAATTATCCCTTGTGAGACTCAAACCCTGCACCTTGTGTTTGTAAGACAAACGCCTTAACCATTAGGCCACCCACCCAACTCCATTCATTTTGTAAAATCAATAAATACGATTAAGCAAAAAAAAAAATATGCTAGATGCTAACAATGTTATTTTTAGGGGTTGTCACTAAAACATTTTACCTCTAATTTATAATTTTTAGGTAGGATTCACTGTTGGGGAATCCCTGTCAATTTATTATCTTTTATGAGGAAAAGCGTAATGTTTTTGTCAAAACTTTAATCTTGAGGCTAGGACTTGTGGTTTTGGGGGATTGTCATCAAAAAAACATTATCTCAAAACTGCCTTTTCAGTCAGGTGGTTAGACCAACTCTCCTAAGCTCCACAACCCACTTGTCAGACACTGTTTGTGTCATACAGCAAGTTCTAGCTCCCTATGGGGGATTCTCTAATAAATAACTTTTTGTGGAAAAATAGTGTTTTTTTTATCAAAACTAAGTGTTAGTGGCTGGAGCTACTGTGTTTTATGATGGTCACTAAAAACGTTTACCTCAAAATTTATTTTTCAGTCAGCAAGTAAGACCATCTTTTCAAGGATCCTCAATCCACTTTATAGGCACAATTGTGGCTGGGCTGTGGACCTTTGTATCAATAACATAACAGTTCCCTTCCCAAGCCACAAGAAGAAAATTTTTTTTCTGGGAGGTTTTGGTCTTGATTCTAGCTTCTCTGGTGCCTCAGAATTGATTGATGACTCCACTGTGTCCAGATCATTTTCCTTCGACCACTCATCTCTTTCTGTCAGTCTCGCTGGTGTTGCTGCGAGGTGCCACTAATGACTGGGAGGCATTCAGCTGCCCTCGTTTGGTAAGAGAGAACCACTCTTGCTGGTATCACAAAAGGGACTGAGAGACACTTCATCATTAAATCACTCTGAAGAGCTTCATTCCCAGGGAAAGGACCATTCTTAAAACCGCTGTTTTTCTGGGGTTCTCCCGCGACAAGAAAACATAAAACCAGACATGTTTCTTTTCCTAAAGCAGATGACAATTGGCTAAACTTTACTAAAGGTTTATTTAGAGCCTTTCAGTCTTCAACTGCTGAATCATGTTCCTCTAGCTCAAATACTGATTCCTAGTCTGAGGAACAGGAATTTGGCTTGGAGCATACTTCTTAAGTTCTGATCCCACAAACTGGTGAATTTGAATGTGAGGAAAGTTATTCTTTATATTTCCCCTCCTGAAGAGTTGCCTTTTTCTGATACTATTGCCAGAATGAAGGACTTATATCAGTGGGAATAGAAAGAAATACCAGAGTTCCAGAAAAGATGTTATGATCAGAGATGCCGATTTTTAATTTTTTTTCTGAAAGAATCACCAGTAAATCCTGAATTTGGACTTTATGAATATTGAAAACAAAATGGATTTTCATGACATTTGGCATCTTACATAGAAAACTAACAAACCACAAGATGTATTTTTTCTCATACATATTGTTTGTCAGCTTGCATTATTGAGTGTTTTATTTGCCCAAAATGTGTTTTAATTTTCAATATATATTGCTGAAGAAGAGAATTATAGTGAAATCATTGTAATGAATGGAAGTTACATTTAAAAATTATGGGTAAAACTCCTAGACTTCATTTCATAAAAATAGAATGTAATTTTTTTTTTGAAAACTGAAAATCATTGTCTCTGACAATGATTTGTCACAAGTTGATTTTCCTCAGCCTACAGCTGTTCCTTCTGTGTTGACAGCCTTGGCAGCCAACAATTTGCCTCACAGTAAAACACCCACTCAAGAAAGTTTGATAAATTATACAAGGTGCCCCAGACCCACAAATTCCCTTTATAACCTCTGGTCAGACCTTGCAGTAATTTCTCTATCAAAATCAGTTTCTGACAAACTCTGTATGGTAGCCAGCCCTATTCCTTATGGCAAGCTGAGAATAACCTTTGATAGGTATGGGAAGAAGGTTTATACTTCCTCAATCTTGGCTGTTAGAATAGTAAATTGTCAGGCTCATGTCTAAGTTTCTGCTGGCTTCTTTTGGCAATATGAGAAAATCAGTTGCTGATCTTCCTTCTCCAGAGGCTGAGGCATATCTGAATTCTGGGTCTACTACAGGTGCTTGTGAGCTAGTAGTTCACAATACATCTGCATGCTGTCACTTGCTTGAAAATGCAAGTGCTGAGTCCCACCATCTCGATCCCCTTGCCCTTGTCCTTCATATAGCCCTTCCAACACTCAGTCATATGCAGCCTTACCAGAACTTAAACCCTAAACCTAAAACTCCCACCAGTTCAAAGCAAGTCTCTAAATCTAAACCTCTTCCCACTCCCTAAACCTAAAAGTCCATGATCTCTCCCAAAACCTAAAATTCCTCCCTGCTCCTTAAACCTAAAAGTCCTTGCTCACTCCCTAAACCTAAAACCCCCTTTTCTGCTCTCTAAACCTAAATCTCCCCCTTCTGCTCCGTAACCATAAACTCTCCCAACTGCTAAGAAAACCAACCCGCACTCCCACCCCAAGGCCACTGTACTGACCTTGCCAAACTCAAATACGGTATTCGGGTGAAGTGCAATAGCTGCAGTCCACCCACATGGCTTCTGCACCTCACTTAAACACAGTATTTGAGTTTGGGCTTGGGGACACAGCTGTACAACTTGTACAGCTGTGAAGCTACCATTCATATGAATCTCTGGCTTTGAGGAAGTGGAATTTCAGCAACTGGGACTCAGATGGTTGTATTAGAACCCTGAATTCCTTACTATATTCTGTGTCTCTATTTTTACAGCAGCTGCTAGTGGGTCACTAATGAGAAGATTTGTCTGGCTACATTCTCAAAATTTACAAGAGAATATCAAAGCTAAGATCCTGACTGCTCCCCTGGATAAAGAGATGTTATTTGCTCTTTTCTCTACTGAGGTCCTTAAAAGGTTGAATGAAAGATGAGAGCTAATTCAAGGGATTTCAGATTTTCCAACCCTCCTTTCCAAAATATAATAGAAATTTGTCTTCCAATTCAGGCTCCACTTTCTGAAAACAGAATGAGCATTCCCAGCAAGGCATAGGCAAATAAAATTTTAAAAAGTAATGGTGGGGTGGTTCAAAGAGGAAAGATCGGTCCTCCATTAACTAATGACAGTCTAAGAAATCAGGCTGACTATATGCCCCTTACGGTTTTTCCCCTTCCCAGCCTGGCAATCCTGTAAAGATATCCCAAAGTCTAGTGATTCAGACACTTGGGTACTTTGAATCATTGTGAAAGGCTACATTTTGCAGTGGGATTCTCTTTGTCCTTTTTAAGGGATGCTTCTGCATCCATCCAATCAACTCTTCATGTTCCTTCCTGTGCTAACTCAGATGCTGTCCTGGGACAATTATAGGACCTGTTCCCCTGGATCAGTCAGGGAGAGGTTTCTATTCAAGAAACTTTCTGGTGCCAAAGAAAGAATGAACATGGAGACCTAACCTCGATCTTTCTTTTTCTAAACTTTCATATTAAAATCCCCAAATTCAAAATGCTATCTCTACAGTCTCCAGTACCTCTCATTCCAACTCATTTCAGACATGTTATATGTTTTTCTGTACCTGGTTTACAATTTTCAGTTTTCTGCCTCGCCCTTTAGTTATCAACAACCTCAACGTTTGCAAAGTGCCTGTCTCCTGTAATAGTCCATTGCGGGTTGCAGGGCATTCACATTTACCTGTATTTATATGATTACCTTATTTTTGCAGATTCTTTCATAGATTATCAAGAATCTGTGGGTAATAAACCTTTTTTCTCAGCCTGGGCGTTCAAGTAATCTTAAAGAAATCTCCTCTCTTTCTGCCTCAAAAGGTAGTGTTTCTGGGATTTCTACTGTCTATATCCTTCACAATGGCCTTTTTTCCTCAAGACAAATTGTAGTGTTAGAAGTAGCAGTTTTTGATATTTTCCAATATCTCAGAATTCTAGGTTTCATGACCTATACTATTCTCATAGGTTTATAGGTTAGTACTAATCTAACTGCCCTTGTGGGTCATTTTAAGCCTCTCCAATTATCCAATTTGGAGCTTAAAATGAACCTGTCATGTTGGAGTTTAGATTCATCTAACCCTTTCCAAGATCTACATTTATATATTACTCCAGTGATAATTGCTAGATCAAAATGTAGATAGAGGGGAGCCATGCATTGAGATAAAACATTTAAGAGCTACCTCTGTCCATTAATAGTACGGGGGGGGGGGGTGTTCTGAGGTAAATTTCCTATTTCCCATCTATTGACCAAAGGTACTGTTCAATATACTCGCAGATGAGCTTTGTTTTACACAAAGACATACTCGGAGGCTCTAATAAAAAACTTACCAAAGCAACAGAGGCTCCCAAAGCAGACATCCAAAAATCCACCACCTCAAAACAAAACACATGCAACACATACTTCAATAAATCAGTGTGTCAATCAATCACAGCCCTTAAGGCCAAACACCATGCCTGATACACTAGTAATAGGTGACTATATAGTCAGACACACTGATGTCCCGCTTACCAGGCTGAACAAGGAGAGGGTGACTGTGAGTTGCCTATCGGGAGCTAGGATCCACCACATAACACACTCACTCAGGTCACTCCAAAGCAAGTACAAATATGACTCCGTCATTGTCCATGCTGGTGTGAATGACCTGAGACGTACCTCCCTGGACTACATGAAAAGAGACATAGAGGAGCTCTCTGATTATGTAGCCCAGGCTGATATGACCCTGACCCTGAGCAGCATCTTGCCCTCACCAAGAATGATGCCACAATACAAAGACAAGATGATCAGCTTTAATAATTGGCTCAAGTACTGGTGTCATTCTAAAGGGATCCAATGTCTGTCTGCCTGGGATGACATGTTGGACAAGCCACACTGCTTCGCAAGGGACAGCTTGCACCTATCACCACTGGGCTTCCGGATATTGTCTAAGGCTCTTGCCACCCCCATAGTGCCTTTTTTAGGCAAGGCTCAAAAGACAAACCCACCTCCTTAGAAAACAAAAATGGAAAAAAACTAAGGGTAATGCTGCTCAATGCCAGAAGTCTAAATCTCAAGATGCAGGCACTCGATGCACTCCTCAGTATGGAGAACATCGACGTCTGTGCAGTAACTGAAACCTGGGTCAAGGCTCCTGAGAGCACCCCAGCACTACCAGGCTATACCTCGTATCATGCTTTTCGGCCCCAAAACCCGGGCCGAACCACAAAGGGAGGGGGAGTGTCCATATTCATCAAGGACACCCACACCTCCAGGTTAGTAGCAACACATGAAGCATCAGAGACCATAAAGGTGCAACTAACCATAGGCAAAACTGCTATACAACTGGTAGCATGTTACAGACCACCCTCCCAATCTCAGGAACCCCACTCAGCCTTCCTGAAGACATTGGAGGATATGAATGTATCACAAAATACCATCATACTGGGAGAATTCAACTACCCAAACATAGATTGGGTACATTATTCTAGCCCTAACACCCTAGCCCAAAGGTTCCTGGAATTCATAAATTCAAATGCACTGGAACAACTAGCCACCTCTCCCACTAGGGGAGATAATATACTAGACCTGATCATCACAAACATGGGGACAAAATGCTCCACACCGGAGGTATACCCCTCACTAGTGAGATCTGACCACAAACTAATCACCCTGGATATACATATCCCACCTCCACCCCCAGCACAAAAGACCACAGTGAAAAACTTCTCATAAGCAGACTTCAGTCTTCTTAAGACTGAGCTGGTATCCTTTAAGCCCACTGGGCCAGTGGATACCACATCCCACAATGCCGAATCCTTCACAAATCCTTTCTATGGACATCTCCAAGAATGCATGGATCATGCAATCCCAAATAAATCCAAGTCCCTCTCCACCAAAGGCAAGCGTCCTGTCTGGTGGACCTCAGCCATTAACAAATTATATAACAAAAGAAGGAAGCTACTGCACGACAGAGCAAAATCCCATAAAGGGAAGACATCTCTGATCAACACTAGCAGAAAACTACGTTCTCTCATAAAAACATCCAAGGCCAACTTTGAGAGAAAAATCGCTAAGGACACTAAAGATAACCACAAAGCCTTCTTCAGCTATGTTAAAAACCTGGGCGGAAACCCTCAGATATACTCAGAGTTAGTTCACTACAACAAAAAATACACTGAACCCACAGATATTGCCAACATTCTGGCTGACAGGTTCAGTGCAAATTTCTCCCCTCCCTCACCCCCAAAAGAAGAAATACTTATCCCAGCTGAATGTAATCTCCCTGTCATCTCAGATGTCCAAGTGAGAACCGCCCTCAACAAAGCTAAAAACACAGCATCAATGGGACCTGACGGTATCCCGGGTTGCGTGCTACGTGACCTCCAAGAGGAGCTAAACCCGCACATAAAAATGCTATTTAACCTTAGCCTTACTACAGGATATGTACCTGAACACTGGCATACAGCAACAGTGGTCCCACTCCACAAAGGGGGTACCTCTACAGAGCCTGGGAACTACCGCCCCATAAGCTTAACCAGCCTGGTCTGCAAAGCTATGGAAAGAATCATTATGGAACTCATAAACAGAGACATAGGGGACCTACAGACACTTGACCCCACCCAGTTCGGCTTTGTAAAGGGCAGATCCTGCCTTTTGAACCTGGTTGACTTTTCCGAAACAGTCACTAGAGCCATTGATGAGGGCAAAGCAGTCCATACAGCCTACCTGGACTTGGCTAAGGCCTTCGACACAATACCCCACTCAGGCATCATAGATAAGCTCAACAGCTTAAACGTAAACCCTTATGTCACTAGATGGGTTGCAAACTGGCTAAAGGACAGAACCCATAAAGTTAAAATCGCTGGAGCAATGTCAGACTCAAAGCCAGTCACCAGTGGTGTCCCACAGGGATCTGTCCTGGGACCCCTCTTGTTCGGCATTTATTTCTCAGATGTTAAAGCAAACATGGGAGGGTTGTGGCTGACAAAGTTCGCAGATGACTGCAAACTAGGCTCCATAGTCGATACACCAATGGACACATACATCCTACAAAAAGGCCTCACAGAAACGGACAACTGGTGCTGGAGTCATGGCCTTAAACTAAATGCCAAAAAATGTATAGTCATCCCCTTTGGGAAAAACAAAGTACCCACAAATTATCACATAGACAGCAACCCACTGAGTACGGAAAAAGTAATCAGAGACCTAGGGACCCAAGTCGACAGCGACCTCTCATTTGACACCCACGTTGCCAAAGTGGTTAGAAAAACATTCTACCTTGCACACCTTATCATGAAGGGATTCACATCCAGATCCAAGGATGTCATTGTACCCCTATACTCCTCCCTCATCAGACCCATGATTGAGTACAATGCCCCATTTGGTATGTACCTCACCCGGCATTTGCAACAGCTGGAGAGGCCACAAAAGTACCTCACCAAGAGGATCAAGGGTCTCCAACATATGTCTTGTTCTGCCAGACTAAAGAAACTCCAGCTCTATTCAGTAGCATACTGCCTGCTCAGAGGTGATCTCTGCCTGACATACAAGGCCATGTCCAATCAGGAACTGATGGACATGCTCCACCTCAAAAAATCCAAATCCATCAGGACCACGAGAGCTAAAGACTTAAACCTCGGCACAAGTATGAATAGAACATGCTGGAGGGATAGATTCATAACCCAGAGGCTTCCCATGATCTGGAACAAGATCCCAGTTCATGTTAGGCAGAGCCCCTCACTGACTCTCTTCAAGAGAAATCTTGATGAGTGGATGGGAGATCATAAGTTTGCCCCAGGGGTCACATCTGTGTCACTACTAGACAGGGGCACAGTAAACTAATTCTATTATATAAGGGGACCTTCACTGTGTCACTACTAGACAGAGGCACAGTATTCTAAATCTATTCTGTGCATTTTTGTACCATTTCATGGGGTGGCGAAAGCCACATCACTATGGCTAGGCTTACAAATGCCCCAGGGCAGATAGCCTAGTACTAAACTATGAAACTATGTATGCAGTGTGCACTGTTTTATCTTTGTCCATTGCTCTGGTGAGCTTTTCAAAAGGTCCAGCAGGTAGAGTAAGCATGACTTGCCTTTCATGAATGCAAACTGTGATGGGGTCAATGTAAAAAGGTTCTCTGTGTCCTTATTGATTAATTCTATTTTAATTCTTTCCATGGCTTTGCATATGAGGCTGATCAGACTTATTGGTCTGTAATTGATTGGGTCCAAGGAAGATCCTCTCTTATGCAGGGAAATAAGTGTTGCTGTTCTCTATTCACTTGGTACAAAACTCGTATGGAGGCAAAGGCTGAAGATTTTTATTAGGGGTGTGGCTAAATTGTGCTTCATGCTATTTAAGATGCATTCTGGGATATTGTCAGGAACCATTGAGACAGTAGTTTTTGCTTTTGATAGAGCTTTTAGTTCTTGGCGTTGTGTGATTGTTGGTGGTAAGTCAGTTTCAGATATTTCATGTGAGACAGATGGAAGGACTGAGAGGACTGAGAGAGGGGTAAAGTATAAACTGAATTTATTTGCCAATAGGTTAGCTATATGTTCACTTCTGGAGCCGGTAATATTGTTTTCAACCAGCTCAGTCATTGTTGCATTGTTCTCCTGAGGTTATGAGCATAACTAAATGGTGTGTGGAGGGGGGGTCTCTTATGGCTCAGTGGTCAGATTTGACCAGGGCATTTAGTCTTGTACCCACTGGGGTAGGGAGTAAAGGCACCCTTCCACAGCCCTTTCTACCTCTGCCTCAACTAGGTCCTGAAGCTCCTGGTTGTCGCAGCTTGCCAGACAGCCTCACACTAGTGGGCCTACAGGGAGAGTCATCACCCTTACACAGTGATATTACTCTCAGCTGCCGAGATTTTTGCCGAATGTTCAGAACTATGCCACATATTTTCAGTCTATTCCTTTTAAAATTTTTACTTTTTTGGCAAATCACAGAGGACTGAAGTCACTAAGTAATGACAGATATTTAAGTTTCAGACTTCATATCCTTCAGAAACTGCATGATAACACAAATCCTGTTATCATAGCAACTATCTAGGTTTATAAGCTCAACATTTAAAATCTCTCCCCATTTTTGAACATTTGTCCCCTAATTATTTTAGGCTTTGTCCAGACTTTTGTGCTAAGAAGTTGAGAGTTATGCCCTGTGAAGATGTCTGTGGACAGGAAGAGGAAGGTGGTAAACAGTCCCTCATGTGGGAGGCGTGCAGGTGAGCTGCTCTGAGCACTTCTGGAACTGCAGAGAACAGTAAAATTAAATGGAAAGAATTAAAAATAAATAAAAAGAAGGAGAAAGGACAGAGAGAGAGTAAAATGGAGTCTACAGATAGACTCATATGTCTTCTGAATACTCTTTTATTTCATAACAATATTACACTGATTTAATTACAGATCAGTACTAAGTAATGTTGCATTTTTATTTATCAGTGCAATGAATAATATTAGTTTATTGCTTGTAATTAAGAACTGCATTGCTTTTTATTATGCAGTGCAACAAAGTAATGCATTATTAAATACTAATATGTAACCTTGACATCTATTGGCGTTTTGACAGAGGTATTGATCACTGCCATGGTACGGCCACATTTCTGGTTTAATGTAGTGACTGTGGACTGATGATGTCATATTTATGGAGGTAAAGGTTGGTACTGTTTTCAAGAATGCTGTTTTTTTTTTTTTAAAGGGCATATACTTTTATATTGTTTAATAAAAAATGTTTTTAATACTTACAAGTGACATGCATTAGTCTGGCCATCCTACACCTGAGCTGGAGAGATAAGAAGTAAAAGCACAGAAAAAGGAAATTGTGAATTCATTCTATGAGTGTGCATATAGGGCGGCCACGTTGGTGCAGTGGTTAGCATTGCCACCTCACAGCAAGAGGTTCTCCGGTTTGATTCTCGGCTGGGGTGCCTTCTGTGCAGAGTGTGCATGTCCTCCCTGTGGTCACATGGGTTTCCTCTGGGTGCTCCAGTTTTCTCCCACATCCCAAAGACATGCTGTAGGTGGATTGGACACTAATTGGCCCTAGGTGTGAGTGTGTGTGTGTGTGTGTGTGTGTGTGTGTGTGTGTGTCTTCTGTGGAAGGTTGGGCGCCGGGCTGGCAACTCGACACTGTAAAACTCCACTGCCAGTCATGAGCGGACAGGTGATCCACTGTGGCGACCCCTAACTGGGAAAAAGCCGAAAGAAGAAGAAGATTCTATGAGTGTGCATCGTTGCTGTCATTATCTACAAGTTTTATCAGCGTGTGCTGTAAGTCATTTGAACATCCGAGCATGCGTTCATGCTTCATTTTCTGAAGCCTTCCAGTTTTTGAACTTGTAGATTTGCAGCATGTTCCTGCTTTCATGAGTGACTCGGCATTGGAAAATATGCATTTCAAAAATATTTCAAAGTTTAATACCCATTCTTGAAAAATACATTGTCTTATATATGCTTGCTTCAGGAAGTGTAGGGGGAGGGAGTTATTAAGTCAACAGCTGAACTTTTCCTAGTTGCTACATTCTGTAGCACCACAGTGTCTGTGGATGGGGGAGGGATTGACTATTGATCTACTTCTGGTAGGCTGGTTGTCATGTAACGTTAGCAGATGGTCAAGTTCAGGAAGGCCACATTCCTACACTTATTGTTAACCTTACAGATGTTTTAAAATGCCTACTGCTAGGGGCAATGAATTCACTCAGAAATATGTGTGTCATCAAGCAATTTGACAGTAGTTATATAGTATGGTAAGTCCTCTTTAAATCTGCGTTGTACTGAATATGGCCTAAAAGCAGAGCAGTTTCCAAGATTACAGGGCTAATGAACTGCATGATGCGCAGGTAATTTCTATTTAAGCCTCAGTCTCATAGCTCTCAACCTCTTAGCACAAAAAATCTGAACAAAGACAAAAATAATAGGTGGACAAAGGCCCAAAAATGGGACACATTTTAAATATTATTCTTACAAATTTAGAAAGTTGCTTGAATAAAAGGTCTTGTGTTGGCATGCATTTTCTGAAGGATGTGGTCTGAAACTCAAATGCCTGCCATTTTTTAGTGAATTCAGTCCTCACTGATGTTGTTGTTGTTGTGTCTTTTGGCTTTTCCCGGTTAGGAGTCGCCACAGCGGAACTCCGGTCTGCTAATGATTGGTAGTTGATTTTTACGTGCCAAGTTACCAGCCCTGACGCATAACCTTCAGCAGAAGACGCTCAAGCTGAGAATCGAACCGGACAGTGTCTTACTGTGAGGCGACAACGCTACCACGGCACCACCACCGCGAGTGAATTCAGTCCTCACTGATATGCCACAAAAATCCAGAAAAACACAGATTTTATGAGGAACAGACCAAAACTATGAGGCAAAAATCTGGGCAGCTGAGAGGTATGCCAATCTGAGTGTGGTGCATTGGTGTATGCAGCCATTTTCGATCTCAGGAAACTTCCAAAAATCATACAAACCAGTACCTTACTCTGATGAAATGTCTAAAGTGAATGAAAATAAGGAAAATACATTTACACGTATGACTAAGCAGCTACAGAAATTACAACTGTTTTTCTGAAATTCTGTGAGAGAATTGCAATGTGTACCAAATCCAGCAAATGAATATTTTCACTGCTAAGAACTTCATATAGAAGCCTGACATGACAACAGTATCCTACCCCTTTTCTTATGATAGCCTTGAAACATTGGAGTTGTGCCATCATACTTTTTAATATATACATCATAAATATAGAGATAAAAAGTGGGAAAGGGATAGTGATATATGCATGCATAAGCATTAATAAATACATAAATATTAATACAGAAGTTCTACACTTAAAGGCATCACTGTGTTATATTATAAATAAAGTACAGTACATACTGGGGAACTCTGCCCTTCTGCCCTGTACTTCTAAAACCCACCTGGTCAGCTGGTCCCTCGACTGCCTCTGAATGTCATCATACCTAAGGCAGAGTTGCTGTCTGGAGCAGGAGATCCCCATCAATGAAGACAGGCGGTCAGCTCCTGCCAGATGCCAGTCTTTTTCCATTCATCACCTGTTATGGCTGCCTCCAACTTCCAAAAGTACAATTCCTGCAGTAGTTAAAGAAGGATTTTATACTCACTGACCAACCAGCTTGGGACATGGCAGTGTGCTGGGATAAACTCTTAGACTATGGTTATGAATGAGAAAATGCCTGAAGAAAAATACGCTGGAGTATGAACCACATTGGTGGCTCTTAGTGGAAATTAAAATGTTTACACTCAAGTTTATTACATATATGTCCTTCCAAGATATGATGCCAAGGAGAGGCATGCATCTAACCAGCTTAGCAAAGCCCAGGTGCCTTTCTTATGCTATACATCTGACATATCACTTAAGCTCACAGGTAGGAGGTACATAAGGAATGTACGAGCACGAAATACCCTCAAAACTTCTTTGCCACCTGCCCAAAAGCTGAACTTTGCTTTGCCTTTGTTCTATGAGACATAAGACTAGTACAGCTACCTAGCCACTAGGCAGATAATTACAACTTTGGACCCTTCCTTTTCTTACTGCTTCTCTTAATTTTTTGTACCTCATCCAGGCTAGGGAAATGTGAATGTGGGACCATTTGAAAAGTGTTTGTTTTGCCTAGATGCCAAAGCTAACTATAAAGAGTGTGCAATTTGTCCATCCTTTATCCATGAGACCCTCTGCAGCCATCTCTCTTCCTTGAAAATATAGTTGGAAAATCAAAAGCTTAAGGAGCTTATATGCAGCATAATGTCATATGTGCCTTCCCACCCTGACATCCATCTTTTACTGAAGAAAAAGCCTAAGAAGTCAAATCCTGAGGCTTCAACTGTCCAGCCTGACCTGGACATCTCCACTATGTCCACTGAAGGGATCTCAGACTGTCGGGTGCCTACCATTGCCCCAGCTATCGTTACCCTGTTGGAGGCTGATATATGGCAGCCCATCATCATGTCTGCTGTGGCTGATCCAACATCTGTTTCTTATGGGAAAAGGAAGCCCTGGTTAGTTATTTCAGAGAGAAAATAGTCAATTCTCTCATAGAAATACACCAGGGCTGTGATCCTCAATCTTATGATAAGGCAGATATCCCTTCCAAGAAAAAGCAAAAGAACAATAGTCAATTCCTCCCTGGTTAGATCCGACCACAAACTAATCACCATGGAAATCCACATCTTACTCACACACCCGCACAAAGGTAATCACCATGAAAAATTTCTCCAAAGCTGACTTTGGGCTCCTAAAAATAGAGGTGGCTAACTTCATGGTACCCAATGTCAATGGAAAATAGATGCATGACTGCTGAATCATACACCAATGCACTGTACGAACACTCACATAAATGCATGGAACTAGCCATACCCAACAGAACCAAGATGGTCTCCTCCAAAAAAAGGAAGCCAATCTGGTAGTCCTCTGCCATTAATAAACTCTACAACAGAAGGAAGAAACTGTTGCAGAAAAAGGTGAAGTCCCAGGACTGGAAAAACTCTCTTATTAGCCTTAACAAAAAGTTGAGATCCCTCCTCAAAACTCTAAAGCCAGTTATGAAGGCAGAATTGCGGGAGGCACTAAAAACAACCACAAAGCCTTTTATAGTTATATCAAAAATCTCCATGGCAATACCCAGGTTTTAGTCTGAGTTACTGCACAATGGTACCTCCTATATGGAGCCAACAGATATTGCCATCATACTGGCCGACAGATTCAGTGCCAACTTTACCCCCCCCCCCCCCAAAGGACCAATCACAATACCAGAGGAAAGCCAGGCACCTAACATTATTGCAGCACAAGTTAAAGCTGCATTGTCCAAGGCCAAGAATACAGATTCCATGGGACCCGATAGTATCCCTTGTTCTATATGAACTACAAAGTGAACTAGCACCACACCTGTGTGCCCTATTCAATCACAACCTCAACTCAGGCTTTGTCCCTATCAAATGGTGCACTGCTACAGTCGTCCCTCTCCATAAAGGGGGAGCGACTATAGACCCTGGGAATTATCACCCAATTAGCCTGACGAGTCTGATATATAAGGCTATGGAGGGCATCATCATGGACCTATTTAACAATGATATAGGGAATCTCCAAACTCTAGATCCCACGCAATTTGGTTTTTTGAAAAGTAGATCATGCCTGCTCACTCAACCTGGTTGACTTCTTTGAGTCAGTTGCCAGAGCTGCGGATGAGAGCAAGGCAGTTCATACAGCCTACCTCGATCTGGCCAAGGCCTTTGATACAATTCCCCACTCAGGAATTATTGATAAACTCACCAAACTAGGCGTCAACCCCTATATCACTAGGTGGGTTGCAAATTGGCTCACAGATAGAACCCACAGTGTGAAAGTAGCGGACTTCAACTCAGACTGCTGACCAGTCACGAGTGGAGTCCCACAGGGATCGGTCCTGGGTCCTCTTCTGTTTAGCATCTACTTCTCAGAATTCCAGGCCAACACGGAGGGACTCTGGCTGACCAAGTTAGCAGATGACTGCAAGCTGGGATCCATTATTAACTCCGCAAGTGATGTAGGCATCCTACAGAAAGGCCTCACTGAGACCAATGACTAGTGTCAAAACCATGGCCTTAAGCTTAATGCCAAAAAATGCGTCATCACCTTTGGGAAAAACTTAGTTCCCACTAATTACCACATTGATGGGAGCCCACTAAACACTGAAGGTGTTATAAAAGATCTAGTGACACAGGTTGACAGCAACCTCTCCTTTGACCACCACATTGCCACTGTGGTCAGAAAGTCCTTCTTGTGACACATCTCATTCCCAAGGGTTTTGCATCCAGGAAGAAAGAGGTCATCATCTCTCTCTACTCTTCCCTCATTAGGCCAGTCGTCAAGTATAATGCCCCATTTGGCATGTACCTCACTAGACACATGCAGCAGCTAGAAAGGCCACAAACATACCTTACAAAGAGGATCCTAGGCCTTAACCACATGTCATACATGAACTGACTCAAAAAATTCCAGCTATTCTCTGCCTCATATCGTCTACTAAGAGGTGATCTCTGCTTGACTTACAAAGCCATGTCTGACCCAGCTCTGTTAGAAATGCTACATCTAAAGAAATCCCAATCCCTGTGCAACACACGCTCCAGTGACCTCAACCTCATTACCACAATCAACAGAACATGCTGAAGGGACAGGTTCATAACCCAGAGACTGCCCACACTGTGGAATAGACTTCCTATACATGCTAAGCAGAGCACCTCACTGGCCCTCTTCAAGTGAAATGTTGATGAGTGGATGGGAAATAGAAAGTTCACCCCAGGGATCATTCCAGTGGCTCTACTTGATAGAGGCACTGGGAACTAATGCCGGCGGCACAATGCCAGGGCACTTCTATGGACTAGGCTTGTAAAGGCTCCAGGCCCACTAGCCTAGTACAGACCTATGAACCAAGCATACTTCCATCCTCAGGTGGGAAACAATCCACAAAAAGGAATGCCAGGACATTACTCAGGGGCTAGTTAAATCCCTGAGGTCTTTGAAGGCCCCCTCAGTTTATTCAACTTGTGCCTACTGTTATCTTTCTTTCTTTTACCCATCTGAAGGGACAGAGGGAGTCTTCCTCTGATGAGGAAGATCAGGATTCAGATGTAGAGTCTCTTGCCTATTCTTTTCAGCTCTATTCCACCTTGGCTGTGGTATCTGATGAAGAGGATACCTTTATCCTGAGTCTCCCTTAGAGGGAGCTCTCCCTTTTGGAGATACAGTGGTCAGTGTGATGCTAAATGTTAAATGGGAAGACAACAAAATCACTGATGTGCAGCAGAGATATTATGCTGTTTTGGATATGGATACTCCTAAGCTTTTTGCCATTCCCCTGTACTGGATGACATCCTGGGTAACTTTAATAATGCTTCTATGAGGCCTGAATCCCAACCTCCTACTTCTATAAACCCAGACTCTCAGCCTCCTGCTTCTAATAAACTAGATAAGTTTTATAAGGTCCCTGAAGCTCAAAGGTTTCTCTAGAAGAATCCTTCTTCTGATCCTGCTGTAGCTTGACTTTCTGCAGAGAAGCCCTCTAGACTGTTGCTATCCTCCAATCTATTGCCTACAGATAAGGATAGCAAGACTTTGGACAGGTATGGGAAAAGGGTTCATATCTCTGCCACTTTGACCTTTAGAGCTATTAATTATCAGATTCAAATGACAAAGTTCCTTCTGTCTGTTTTCTCTAACCTGGGGGAAGTCATTAATGCCATAACAGTATCAGATAGTAAGTCCTTTGCTTTAACTCTCCTTAAGTTTGCCAATCAGTTGACCAAGCACTCTAGTAGATGAAGGTATGATACTGCTGATGCTTCTTCTAGAGCGACTGCATTAGGGTCTGTCATTTGTAGATATTCCTGATTAAGGCTCCAATCCCTACCAGGGGATGTCAAGGCCAAGTTGTTAGCTTCTCCTGTAGGCAAACAACATATTTTTGAATCTGCAGCTGTGGATTTGTTCAAGGCTTTGCAGGAAAAGGGAAAGGTTATGCAAAACCTGAAACAGATTTTCCTTTCCCATGTGCCTAAATTCCAGAGAAATTATCGTATTAAAGCAGGTTTTTTAAGAGAACAATAGAAATCCCAAAATGGCAGAAGGACAAACAAGCAGCGATTTCAAGACAAATCAGGGCAGGACAATAAGGACCTTCCTTTCCTGATAAACCCCTGACCTTATGACTGTTTCCCTTTACCTTCTTCCCTTCGGCCAGGTTCCCCCTATCCCAATCACTATCTCTTACAGTTCCTCTTTCTGGAAAGGGATCGCTTCAGATAAATGAGCTCTTTTCATTATAAGAAGAGAAAAACACTCAATCAGTCCTGGATAAAGTGCCTTTCAGAATAAACATAAAAAAATCCAAAAATAGCTGAAAAAGGCAACACCAAAGCACATAATCCTTTTAAAACAAACTTTTAATCCAACAGGTTATAAAGACAGTGAGCGCTTTCACGTTATCACAACGTTTCATCAGACTTTAAGTAAAAACCATTAACTGCCAACCATAAATAGTAAATTCAAACCCTTCTGGCCCATGGTTCAACAGAAACAATTATGACAACATAAAATAAACATGAAGCGGAAAGCTTTCCAATTAATACTAAACCAAAAAAGAATGGAATGCACAGCACGGAGAGCAGAATCCACAGCCAGGAACACGTAACTTGCGAAATTAATGTTTATTGTAGAAAATACTCAACCATTAACGCTTTTACAAAGACCAATTGCGTTTTCGTCCTCACACTGGACTTCATGAATTATGACATCATGTTGAAATTTAAAATTTAAAAAGACATGCTTTATAAACAACATTCTTCAAAATATATACATAAATAAAGCATGCATCATAAGAAACACTTATAAAGCACATGTGCATTCGATATATAAATATTAATATAATACATATGTTTATAAATATCACAAAAAGACATACACATTTTTATTTTTAAATAAATTTAAAATTAAAAAATGTATGTAGTTTAGTTCATTCTAACAACTAACTAAAAACAGTATATACATATGCTTGTGTTTAAAAATCATCCACATGAAACTGTGAAAATTAAAATTCTACGGAAGGTAGAGAAAGTAGATGGATAATACGCTTGCAAGAACATAAAATGAGTGGACTGAATGATAGGATGACGTTAAAACCTTTTTATCAGCCAGACCACATGCACATTAGTCACTTTAAATAGAATTTTAATTTTCACAGTTTCATGTGGATGATTTTTAGACCAAGTTTCTGTTCTTAACACAGTCCTTTCAGAACCTCCTCCCTTTGCAGATGACCTCACAAGAGAATTTTTGAAAGCCCTGGGGTTCATGGCATCAACTATTCCTATCCTTCCTTATGCCAAACCCCACAAGAGGAAGATAGAGCGGTATCTCATATCAATACTGCCACCCACTAGACTTTATAATTCCTCTCTTCCCTGTATCAGGAAGGAGTTACTTGGGTGGATCCACCAAATTTCCCTTCAGTCCAGCTATAACTTTCTTGGTTTCTCTCCCTTTCCAGAGATTCACACAGATGATTCTGACTTGGCATGGGGAATTTGTTCCAACAACATCAAGGTCCAAGAGGACAGGTCTTGGATTGCCTTGATGCTATGCATAATTTGTGGCAATTGAAAATGGCCAAGACCACAGTACTGACCACAATAATTTCAGTAATTCCTCATACCCATGACCTATTGCTTCCTATACTGAATACTGCACCCTCATAGCAGTCATAACTATTAATACTGTAGCAGAGTAGTAAAGCCCAAAATTAAGAGCTAAAGGGATAGCAGCATTTATGTGATCTTGTACTCATGACCCATACTTCAATTAGAACATTTTGCAGAAGACTGACAGGTGGCCCTTTCTGTCGGTATGTGATTGCAGGTTACACTGTGATGCAGCTACATGGAACAAGACACAGAGGGGCAACTTCAGTCATGAGGAGAACCATATTCTTACGAATGTTCTGCAGAACTATGGGAAATGCCTTTCCGGAAACGGGGTTCGGAGGGCGGTCAAAACAGGCAATGAAAACTAAGGCATGGAATCAGTAGCTGATGTAAGTGTAGGAAAGGTGAAGGAATCACACCCTGGCACAAGCAGGAAAAGACGAATGACATGGTTCAATGTCCAGAACAAATGCTAGGCTGAATGTAGCAGCACTGGTGGTAGTCCTTCTGTATTCCGACCTTTAACACCACATGAGGAGTAACTTCTGTCTTTATGGGGTGATGATCTGGATGCAGATGAGGATGCTGTTGGAATCGTTATTGGTGGTGTTGGCACCTGTACTTTAAGACCCATGCAATAACCACAGTCTGACAATTTGGAAGTTAATGTATGTCATTTTATTACATTATGGTAGTATGTATTTGGTATGACACTATCTGCATCTGTCACTCTTACATGTTTCATCATCAGATATGCATTCACTGTCAAATGCGGCAGAAAGAATACAAGCAATGCATGGTAAGTGTGGTCATCATACATATATGCAAAATAATTCAATCTGTCACAGGTCATACTGACCACATCTTGACATATTTCTCCACAGGGCTGGCATGAGAAAAAAACACATCCTATGCCATACTGCAGCAGGCTGATGATGACAACAGAATGGCTGTTGAAGATGATGTCATAATTCTCATACTCACAACGCAACATGAGAACAGTGGCACTCAGTCACCAAGTACACTGACACAGCCTCCTTACCACAGTAGTTTAATAACTCCTTAGGCAATGAAATATGCTCACACCCTTAGCTGAATAGGAATATATCAGTATGGGGGGACAACATAGCTCAATAAAAGCTTCTTCTGCACACACTGAACCTCTTGATGAAAAGATTGGCCAGATGTAGCAGTACCCACTGTAATACCTGTACACAGGGTCAATCAAATCTTATACAGTCTTTCCACAAATTGTTGTAGGCATACCATTGCCAGAAGATAAATTCCAAAATCTGACTGGCATTCTGGAATCCTCAGATTGGACACCCCCCAAAAAATATACTTGATGCAACCACAGCCCTTGCCTTTTCACCTCTATCCTGCCAGTTATTCAAAATTCACTCTTTTGTACTACACGAAGAAGACTCATGGGAGAACTTTGCCCCTTGCTAACCTCAGACATCTTAACAACAACAAGACAATGCCTGGAAAACCTGGAAACAAAATTAAACCCACAACCATCTTCACCAGACTTACCTTACTCTTATAAAGACTACTAGAATTGATAGAGACTCGGCTAAACCACAGTATTTGCAAAACAATATATATAGTAGCTTCTACCAGTTAACCTAAACATTTTTGGAAAGAAGTAAAATATTTTACAAGATCCATCACTAATCCCAGCCCTTCTGCACTAGGTCTCCTTAGACAGTAACAAAGGAAGCTTCTCTGAACAATACAAATCCTTCCACAACTATTCAATTTGGACTAGAATAGATAATTTAAGCACCCACAATTCTACATCACTGGAAGTAGAAATCTTAGAAATCAACCCACAACTCAGTTCTACCCATTAGCTGACTCTACAGCCACCTTTTGCATCTCTGAAATTGCCACAAATGAAACAACAGTAACAACAACATAAAAACGTTTGCAAAACCTAAACTCTGCTTCAGCCAAAGTCAGTATCCTACATCCCACCTTCCTCAGAAAAGCAGCTGAATTCATTGCTAAGCCAATCTTTCACTAACATCAGGTATTGTACGAAATTTGTTGAAGCATTCTATTATTATACCCCTTCCTACTGTTCCCTCTCCCAAAGACTTCAAATACTTTCAGCCCATCTCAGATTGTTGGCCTATTACAAAAATATTTGCACAACAACTAAACAAGAAATTACTTAAACATATCAATAGCTGCAGCCTATGTTCAAATCACCAGCATGGATTTTGGAATGCATTTTAGTGCCCACACTGTACTATTTTCTGCAAACAATAGTATTTCCTTTAATATGAATGACAGACTTACTACAGTAGGAGTCTTGGTTGATATGAATTGTGCCTTTGAGACTGTCACCTATAAAACATTATTGCAAAATCTCAAAAGGCTTAACTTTGTTGACAACACTACTATAGGGCTTAAAAAAGTATCTCACTGAAAGAGCTTTTCAAATTTATGCTGAAAAAAAAACAATACTCTGCAAAAGGTATGCTCAGTACCAGAATACACCAGTGATGTCTTCCTGGCCCTCTGCTTTTCTCACTATTTATCAATGATATAACAGAAGACTTACCAGCTTTAACTCTCACAGCATATGCTGATCATATTTTACTTTTTTGAAGCCAGTAAATCATACACAGACCTACAAGAAGAAGTATGGACAAGCTTCTCTAAACCATGCCATTGGACATACACTAACAAATTGCTCTTGAATAAAAAAATAAATAAATAAATGTAATAATTTTGGTTACCCCCCCAAAAAAATAAAGCAGCCAGCTTACTCTTTATCCTTGGTAAAGACACCACACTATCCATAACATCCCAAAATGCAAATACTTAGACTAACTCTTGAGCAGTCTCTCACTTCCATAACCCACACTGACATTATTACAAATAAAAATTAAAATAAACAACTTCCGAAATTAAAAAAAAAAAAAGAAAAAAGATATTTTCACAAGCAGATCCTTGTATAAATTTAACACTTTCGTTCATTCACTATTAGAACTTCTTCAGAATGGAAAATTACAGTCAGTGAGTGTTTATATAAAAAAATACAATAAAGTATAATAAAATGTCATAAAAGAATGGACATCCTGTTGAAAAGAGGCTGCACAGCTGTGGAGTTAATAATTATCCACTGCTAAAGTTGGAGCATCAAGCACTAGCCAATGAGTGCTAGGTGAGTTTAAACAAATGAAAATGCAGTGGAGCTGGCAAAGTATCCATTAACAAAATGTATAGAATGTGGCAAATATGGTCATCTAACCAATAATAGTAGTAGAACAACCTGGAACCAATAATAAAATAAAATGTACAAAAGCACAGGTAATCGATTGTGTAGTAAAGCTGAACACATAAATCAGTAAAACTAGTGATGTTTTAATAATATATCTGGGTTAAGATATGTTTCATCAGTTAATCCCCTCCGGTACAACTCTTTTTAGTGTGTACCTTTAACTCCTAGTGGGTGTGGCCTGAGCCTTTAAAAATGAAGTTATCACCTTACAATTCTAACAAATACTTATTGACAGAGGTCAAATATCAATATAATTGTGTTTGCCATCATGTATGCTTCAAGATAAAATATTCTGATACCTTACATGAAGCATGGTTTTGGAATTATTAATGCAAGTATGAACAAGTAATATTTGACGCCTAGAGGAGCAGTAGGAGGTAACTGTAGATGCACTGGTAAGATAAACAGGCAAAAATGAACTGCTATGAAAACAAAAACGGGGAAGAAACCACACTGCAGCACAAAACTAAAGGATTAAGCGCTTTTCGTTTATTTCAATGAACAAACTTCTTCAGATTCAGAACTGTAGATGCACCTGGAGGCGTCACTCTGATATAATGAGGTAAAAGCATAGTAAACCAATTTCACGTAACTATAGGCAAAAATGTTCATTATTAACAGCAATATCAGTGTCAGTATGGAAAACTCATTAAGACACATAACAGAGTTCAAAATATTCCCCAAACAAACTAAGTGCTTACTCATCTCAAGCATTATTACAAGATCTTTCATCTCCTTTCTCTGACAGACAGGATTTGAATTGCTGAAAATGTACTATTACACAAACTTGAATACAGGTTAACTTGCAATTGCTACAGTCTTTCTACTATACTTAAAGAATACAGATTACTGAAAATAAATTCATTAAGGTTCTCTGCTGGATACCAGTAACTGATAAGGGTTTGTAGCTATTCAACTGCCTTCTTTTCAAAGTATTAAAACTAGGATATGTGTAGCCTTTAAGATCTAAATTACCATTCAAGGAACAAACCTACTCCCTAACAATTAGCCAAAATGATGATAAAACACTAAACAGGCCACCCTTCAAAAGTAAAATCTGGGGAAAAAACTTTTACTGACTAGGACCTGCCTCATAGAATGATTTACACATTGAAATTAAATCAATATCCACAATGACAAATGTCAAAGGGCACTATAAAAACATCTAATTGATGAAACCATCTGCAGGTATTATAAGGATGATGGGTAACTTACCTATCTACATAGTATTTACATAATACATCTATATCATATGTATATAACTTGTATCATCTTACGACTTAATGATTGAATGTTTTAATGTATCATTCAAAAAAAGCTTTAAATCTGTATGCCATTGTGTAATGTATTGCTAATTTTATTTGTGGCCTGAACTGTTTATCTCAGTTATATAAATGTATCTGTTCATTTCAGTGTAGCATACTTTTTACTGATCATTTCAGGGTATTGTGCTCTATCATATTTAGCTCAGGTAATTGCTGAAAAAGGTCAATGGATCAGTCCAATTACCTGGTCAACAAATAAATAAATAAGTAAAGGGCTTTTACTTCTACTGAAGTGATGACTCAGCGAAGATACTGACCGGACCATTCCTGTATAGCCTCTTAGCAGTTGTCAGAAACCCGAGTGGAAAATAAGGTGCATTGCACAATGTAAGACTGTGAAAGACCTATGGACCCCCTGCACCTGGTACCTGTGTATAAAAGACCATATGCCAGCTCCCTTTGAGACTGTAAAATGAATATTTAGGACAATACTACAAAAACACTGAAGACCGACAGTCTAGCCTTAAGGTATTTGGTATGGCTCACTGCTGAATTTGAGTACACAGCAGTGGGCAAAACTTTCTTGTTCCACATTTGCTGATAGCTGACTTTTTATGAATGGGGGGGGGGGGTAAAAAGTAATGCACATTAATTGTCTGAAAATAAAATATATGCATAAACATATAGCATAATTTGGTCTTCTACTCAGAGGAGAAGGACATATCTTATGTCCCTGGTTTTTCTTTTTTCACACTGTTTTCTTTGTGAGTGTGTGTGTGTGTGTGTGTGTGTGTGTGTGTGTGTGTGTGTGTGTGTGTGTGTGTGTGTGTGTGTGTGTGTGTGTGTGTATGTGTGTGATTGTATGTGATGCTGTCTAAAGCATGCACTATTACAGAGAGTATTGTTACAGTTTGGATAATAGTAGCGTGTTTCTAATACTAACCTACTTGGAATTTTCCTCTTTGTGCCCCAGGTGGCATATACTTCAGGCTCTCACAGATCATACCCTACATGGTGTTGCAGGTTGTCTTTCCTAAGGGTTGTGGTAATTTAGCTAGGAAGTTAGAAGCTTGTACCAGCACTAGACAGATGAGAGTTGCACTCACCACTGTATTTTTATGAGATTTACTATGTACAGACAGTGGCTACATGTGCCACGTTTCTGTGTTTTATAGATTAGAAAGGAACTGAAAACTGCTACGTTATGTAGCTAAAACATCGTTTTGAACCACTTCATCTTTTTGGTTCACTTATAGTACCTGAGCAATCGATCGCTTACATCTGCTACACCCATTTTGTTGTTGTATTGGTTGAGGACATCTGCTGTGACCTTCAAACTGCCATTACGGTCAGTATATACTGCCATTCCTTAGCCTCTGTGTATGGTAGTAAGAATAAATAACTTGTTTTGGCATGAATTGCACCATTATGACTCACATTTTTGGCAGTCCTGTGACATAAAACCAACATGACCTCTTAAAACTGTGGTACTATATGTATCCTGCATAGTTTCCCTTTTCTACAAAATATTCTGCAAACTGTTTAGGTGACGAGCAACTTTTGTGTTAAAATAATATCTTTCAATAAACACAAAAGATTTGTTCGCACTTGGAAACTCCAACAAGCATATCACAATCTCCTCTATGGTTAACCTTGTCCAGGGGCTGCTCACTTTATATTTCACTGCTCTGAAACCATTTCCAGCAGAGATACAGAAGTATGTTGGTAGGCGAATGGCAGTCCATTGTCCTGCATACACAATAAAATCACATATATGTGCTCTGGTGCTGGTCTCCTCTATACTGTCATACACCCAGCTGAGACCTGGTAATGACATGTATTGTTAGAACTTAAACATGTCTTTGTACAGAAGTGACTGATCTGTGGAGATGCAACTTTGTGGTGTGTATACTATTTGATATATTTATGAACTGATATATTTTATATATATATATATATATATATATATATATATATATATATATATATATATATATATAAAAGTGTGGAGAATATATGGCAAGACCATTGTTGCTTTAGTGGCAGAATCTACATACATTGAACAAACAAACTTAAATTATGAGATGGTAAAAGCTGATATTGAGGATAGTGGAATAGTGGACCAGTAATCCAGAATCAAATGTAGTTGAGAACACTTATAACTCTAATGGAAACATTAGTTACCAAAATAAGTAGGATACATTTCCAATATTCAGCATCTGTGATGCATATCTGTTTACTTCAACACATATTACAGACATGACACCTTGGCTGCTATCCAGATTATTCTTTTGGAAAAATATTTGGAAATATTTAAATTGTCATGGGGAATCTGTTGTTATTTCCAAGGTATGTCACTGAATTCAAAGGGTCTGTCTAGTTGTCAGACTTATGCCACATAATGTTCTTCATAACTTCATGCTGTTATGTGATGAGAAAGCCCTATGCTTGGATGCTGGCAGTGCATCTAAGATGTGTTCACTTCAAAATCCCCATTTCGTTTTCCAGATATGTCTTCTATGGTCTGAGTGTCTGAAGTAACTACTGCCTCTAGCCTCAGTGCTGACATAAGACAGAACCTTTGTGGTCTTGTAAACATGTCACCTCTAACACATACAAGTACCCGAAACTTCTCTTGAAGGCTGTACTCATAAACTGAATCCTCAGGATCAGATAATGTACCCAGTGACTCACTAGATATAGCTACAAAAGAGATACTGTCTGCAGATATTTCTGCCCCACAGCAGTGACTGCATTATTTTTTCCTAGACATTTTATCTCCTTCCTTCTTCTGTACAAGTCTCGGGTTCTGTTCACTAAGTTGTTATAAAAAAATTAAGAGGAAAAGTACAATAAATATTACGTCAAAGATACAAACACCAGTTTATTTTCTGCTAACAGGTTACCTTTATTTCGGCAGACAAATCCAAGCAATGTGTAGTATATGGTAAAACATACATACACATGTACCTGTATTCTGACCCTGGAAAAATTATGAGTTTGGATAATATGGATCTATTCATAAAATTGTGCAGCATGTGGTAAGGCTTGTATAGGCTCATAGGCTCATAGATGTGTACTAGGCTAATGGCCCTGGAGCCTTTACAAGCCTAGCCCATAGGATTACCCTGGCTGCCACCCAACTTTAGTTCCCAGTGCCTCTGTCGAGTAGAGCCACTGAGGTGATCCCCGGGATGAATTTTCTATTTCCCATCCACTCATCAAGATTTCTCTTGAAGAAGGCCAGTGAGGTGCTCTGTTTGACATGTATGGGAAGTCTGTTCCATAGCATGGGCAGTCTCTGGGTTATGAACCTGTCCCTCCAGCACATTCTGTTAATTGTGGTAAGGAGGTTGAGGTCTCTGGAGCGTGTGGTGCGGAGGGATTGGGATTTCCTTAGATGTAGAATTTCTAATAGAGCTGGGTCAGACCTAGCTTTGTAAGTCAAGCAGAGATCGCCTCTAAGTAGGCGATATGAGACAGGGAATAGTTGGAGTTTTTTGAGTCTGTCCATATAGGACAAGTGTTTAAGGCCCAGGATCCCCTTTGTGAGGTACTTTTGCAGCCTCTCCAGTTGTTGCAGGTGTCTAGTGAGGTACACGCCAAATGGGGCATTGTACTTGATGATTGGCCTAAAGAGGGAAGAGTAGAGGGAGACAATGACCTCTTTCTTTCTGGATGCAAAACCCTTAGTAATGAGATGTGCCACATAGAAGGACTTTCTGACTACAGTGGCAATGTGGTGGTCAAAAGAGAGGTTGCTGTCAACCTGTGTTCCCAGATCTCTTATAATGCCTTTTGTGTTCAGTGGATTACCATCGATGTGGTAATTCATGGGAACTGGGTTTTCCCAAAGGAGATGACAACACATTTTTTGGCACTGAGCTTAAGGCCATGGTTCTGACACCAGCCGTTGTTTTCAGTGAGGCCTTTCAACTTGTAATCATCTGCAAACTTTGTCATCCAGAGTCCCTTCGTGTTGGCCTGGACTTCTGAGAAGTAGATACCAAACAGGAGAGGACCCAGGACCGATCCCTGTGGTACTCCACTCGTGACTGTTCAGCAGTCTGACTTTCACACTGTGGGTTCTATCTTGTGCACCAGTTTGCAACCCACCTAGTGATATAGAGGTTGATGCCTAGCTTAGTGAGTTTTTCTATGATTCCTGAGTGGGGAATGTTATCAAAGGCCTTGGCCAGATCAAGGTGGGCTGTATGAACCACCTTGCCTTCATCCACAGCTCTGGTGACTGGCTCAAAGAAGTCAACCAAGTCGAGCAGGCATGATATACCCTTTACAAAACCAAACTATGAGGGATCCAGAGTTTGGAGATTCCCTATATCCTTGTTTATTAGGTCTGTGATGATTTGTTCCATAGCTTTGCCTATCAGACTTGTCAGGCTAATGGCGGTGATAGTTCCCAGGGTCTGTAGTCGCCCCTCCTTTGTGGAGAGGGATGACTATAGCAGTGCACCATTTGGTAGGGACAAAGCCTGAGGTGAGGCTGTGATTGAACAGGACACTCAGGTGAGGTGCCACTTCACTCTGTAGTTCATGTAGAACACAGCCAGGGATATTGTCAGGTCCAATAGAAGCTGTATTCTTGGCCTTAGACAGTGCCTTTTTAACCTGTGCAGCAGTAATACTGTGTGCCTAGCTATCTACTGGTATTGTGATTGGTTCTTTGGGGGGGGGTAAAGTTGGCACTGAATCTGTCGGCCAGTATATTGGCAATATCTGTTGGCTTGGTATAGGAGGTACCATTGTGCAATAGCTCAGAGAAAATCTGGGTATTGCCATGGAGATTCTTTACATAACTGTAGAAGGCCTTGTGGTTGTCTTTATTATCTGCTGCAATTCTGTTTTCATAGCTAGCTTTAGAGGATATGATGAGGGATCTCAACTTTTTGTTGAGGCTGGTAAGGAAGTTTTTCCAGTCTTGGGACTTCACCTTATTCTGGATCAGTTTCCTCCTCTTGTTGTAGAGTTTGTTTATGGCAGGGGACCACCAGATTGGCTTCCTTTTTTTGGAGGAAAGTGTCTTGGTTCTGTTGGGTATGGCGAGATCCATGCATTTGTGTACATGTTTGTACAGTGCATTGGTGTATGATTTGGCAGTCATGCAACTATTCTCCATTTGTATGGGTGCCGTGAAATTAGCCACCTCTGTTTTTAGGAGCCCAAAGTTAGATTTGGAGAAGTTTTTCATGGTGGTTACCTTTGTGTGTGTGTGTGTGGGGGGGGGGGGTGGATTTCCAAGGTGATTAGTTTGTGGTCGGATCTAACCAGGGAGGGGTTGACTTGTATGCAGTATAACAGCATACTAAAGCTCTATGTCATTCATAAAGCCTTAAGTACAGTGGGGTAATGGTGGATTGTAATAGGTAAAATTTGGGCAGCCACCTAGGGCCCATGGCTCTAGGGGTATCCATGGCCAATGGCATTCTGTACAGTAGCCAAGCTTTCTATCTAAACTTGCAACAATTTTATTTAAAGCTGTTGACAGGTTCAGCACTGCTAACTTGTTTTATTTAGCCTGAGGGCTGAATATCAGCATTTTTTACTGTGCAATTGAAAGTTAGTTCAATCTCACTGGAAATATTTGTATATTTGCTATGTTCCCATATATGCAGTATGTAGCTGTGACCTATGCTGCTCTTATGCTGTTTATGTATAAGCAGCTGCTCACAATATTATTTAAACAACTTTTTTTTTACTTTCATGGTACTACATGCTATAATTATGGGTTGGCACATTTTTTTTGTATTTAACTGGGGTAGAGCTCTGCTGTTCATGGATGATTTTCACATCCTGCCTTCTAGCCAGTGAACCCAAGTGAGAAGATACTTAAGCATCTCAACTATCCCTGATTTTGTAGAACATCCTGACTTTTGTTTTACCTAGTAATTTTTCTTTTCTACTGGTAAATCACTGAGGATTACAGCCAGTCAGTACTGACAGACATTAGAGTGACATACCTTTTGCTGTTTAGAAAATACATGTTGATGCAAAACCTGTTTTCATGTTAACTTTTTAATTGAATTGGAATAAGAGTTAAGAAATTCTCATGTTTGTGTCTGTCTGTTGAAGGTCTGCATTGTACTCATACATAATTTAGTAAGTATTTATATCATTAATGGAAGAAGTGCATGTCACATGGGGAAGTACAGTGGGTTATATAAATTATTAAATGAAACATTATTTCACATGAGCAGCTTCCTTGCTGTTTTTCTTGTCTTGACAATATCATTTGTAACAGAAACAGAAGTTATTTTGATGCAGTTCACACCCTGTAACATACTTATACGTTCATAGGTGTAGACTAGGCTAATGGCCCTGAAGCCTTTACAAGCCTAATCCATAGGATTACCCTGGCATCGTTCCACCCGACCTTAGTTCCCAGTGCCTCTGTCAAGTAGAGCCACTGGAGTTATCCCCAGGGTGAATTTTCTATTTTTCATCCACTCATCAAGATTTCTCTTGAAGAGGGCCAGTGAGGTGCTCTGTTTGACATGTATGGGAAGTCTATTCCATAGCATGGGCAGTCTCTGGGTTATGAACCTGTTCCTCTAGCATGTTCTGTAGATTGTGTTAATGAAGTTGAGGTCTCAGGAGCATGTGGTGTGCAGGGATTGAGATTTCTTTAGACATAGCATTTCTAACAGAGCTGGGTCAGACATGGCTTTGAAAGTCAAGCAGAGATTGCTTCTAAGTAGGTGGTATGAGAGAGAGAATAGTTGGAGTTTTTTGAGTCGTTCCATATAGGCAAGTGTTCAAGGCCTTGGATCCTCTTTGTGGGGTAGTTTTGCAGCCTCTCCAGTTGTTGCAGGTGTCTAGTGAGGTACATGCCAAATGGGGCATTATACTCAACGATTGGCCTTATGAGGGAAGAGTAGAGGGAGACAATGACCTCTTTCTTCCTGGATGCAAAACCCTTTGTAATGAGATTTGCCAAACAGAAGGACTTTCTGACCACAGTGGCAATGTGGTGGTCAAAAGAGAGGTTGCTGTCAACCTGTGTTCTAAGATCTCTTATAATGCCTTCTGTGTTCAATGAACTACCATCAATGTGGTAATTTATGGGAACCGGGTTCTTCCCAAAGGGGATGATGACATTTTTCGGCATTAAGCTTAATGCCATGGTTTTGACACCAGTCGTTGGTCTCAGTAAGGTCTTTCTGTAGGATGTCACCATCACTTGGGGAGTTAATAATAGCTCCCAACTTACAATTGTTTGCAAACTTTATCAGCCAGAGTCCCTTCATATTAGCCTGGACTTCAGAAAGGTAGATACCAAACAGAAGAGGACCCAGGACCAAACCCTGTGGGACTCCCACTTGTGACTGGTTGGCAGTCTGACTTGGAGCCAGCTACTTTCACACTGTGGGTTCTGTCTGTGAACCAGTTTGCAACCCACCTAGTGATATAGGGGTTGATGCCTAGCTTACTGAGCTTTTCTATGATTCCTGAGTGGGGAATGGTATCAAAGGCCTTGGTCAGATCAAGGTAGGCTGTATGAACCACCTTACCTTCATCCACAGCTCTGGTGACTGACTCAAAGAAGTCAACCAAATTGAGCAGGCATGATCTACCCTTCACAAAAACAAACTGTGTGGGAATTCAGAGTTTGGAGATTCCCTATATTCTTGTTTATTAGTCCACAATGATGCGTTCAATAGTTCTGCATACCGACTCATCAGGCTAAAGGGGCGATAGTTCCCAGGATCTGTAATCGCTCATCCTTTGTGGAAAGGGATGACTGTAGCAGTGCACCATTTGGTAGGGACAAAGCCTAAGGTGAGGCTGTGATTGAACAGGGCACACTGATGAGATGCCAGTTCACTCTGTAGTTCATGTAGAGCACAGGCAAGGATATTGTCAGGTCCCATAGAAGCTGTATTCTTGGCCTTGGACAGTGCTGTTTTAACCTGTGCAGCAGTAATACTGGGTGACTATCAGTCTACTGGTATTGTGATTGACCTTCTGGAGGGGGGAGGGTTAAAGTTAGCACTGCATCTGTTGGCCAATATATTGGCAATATCTGTTGGCTCAGTATAGGAGGTACCTTTGTGCAGTAGCTCAGAGCAAATCTGGGTATTGCCGTGTAGATTCTTTACATAACTATAGAAGGCCTTGTGGTTGTCTTTACTATCTGCTGCAATTCTGTTTTCATAGCTAGTTTTAGAGGATTTGATGAGGGATTTCAACTTTTTGTTGAGGCTGATAATGGAGCTTTTCCAGTCTTGGGACTTCACCTTATTCCGCATCAGTTTTCTCCTTCTGTTGCAGAGTTTGTTTATGGCAGGGGACCACTAGATTGGCTTCCTTTTTTGGAGGAGAGCATCTTGGTTTTATTGGGTATGGCGAGATCCATGCATTTGTGTACGTATTTGTATAGTGCACTGGTGTATGATTTGGTGGTCATGCAACTATAATCCATTTGCATGGGTGCCGTGAAGTTAGCTACCTTTGTTTTTAGGAGCCCAAAGTTAGCTTCGGAGAAGTTTTTCATGGTGGTTACCTTTGCGGGGGTTGGGGTGGGAGGGATGTGGATTTCCAGGGTGATTAGTTTGTGGTCGGATCTAACCAGGGAAGTGTTGACTACTGGTGTAGAAAAATGGTCACCCATGTTAGTAATGACCATGTCAAGGATGTTGATACCTCTAGTCGGGGTAAGAACGAGTTGGTCTAGGGCATTGGAATTAATGAATTCCAGGAAACATTGAGCAAGTGTATTGGTACATGAATAGTTTTCCCAGTTAGCAGAGGGTTAGTTGAAGTCACCCAGTATGAGAGTGTTAGGTTGGACCCTAATATTCTCCAGGATGCTTAGGAACATGTAGTGTGAGTCTTGGGACATTATTGGGGTCCTATAGCAGGCTACAACCTATATCGCTGTCTTACCCATTGTTAGCTGCACCTGAAGTATCTCTGATGCATTATGTTGGGCTACAAGTCTGGAGGTGTGTACATCCTTTATGAATATGGAAACACCACCACCTTTGGAGCTTCAGTCCAAGGTCTGGGGCAGAAAGGTGTGGAATGAGTTATAGCCTGGTAGTGTAGGGGTGCTTTCTGCTGCCTTGAACCAGGTCTCTGTTACAGCACAAATGCTGATGTTCTTCATTTTAAGGAGTGCTTCGAGTGAGTGCATTTTGAGATTTAGATTTCTGGTGTTGAGCAGCATGATCCTCAGATTGCATTTGTTTGAAGCTGTTATAGTGGTAATTTGGTCTTTGAAACACCGGCCACCTAAAAAGGTACTGTAGGGGTGGCAAGAGCCTTGGCCAGTATCTGGAAGCCCAGGGGTGACAGATGCAAGCCATCTCTGGCAAAGCATCGAGGTCTGTCAATTATGTCATCCCAGGCAGACAGATACCTGATCCCCTTAGAATGACACCAGAAGCTTAGCCAATTGTTGAAATCAATAATTTTCTGCTTGTAGTGTGGTATCATTCTGGGTGATGGTAGGATGCTGCTCAGGGCTAGGTTCATACTCGCCTGGGCTACATACTGCGAGAGCTCCTCCATGTCTCTTTTCATGTAATCCATGGAGATACGTCTCAGGGCTTTCACACCCACATCTACAATGACAGAGTCATATTTGTAGTTGACATTGAGAGACCTGAGTGTGTGCTTTATGTGATGGATCCTGGCACCTGAGAGACAGCTGACTGTTACTTTCTCCTTATTCAACCTAGTGAGTGGGACATCAGTGTGCCTCACCATCGAGTCACCTATGACTAGTGTGTTGGGCATGTTGTTTTGCCTTAGGGACTTTGGTTGAGTAGCACACTGTTTAGGAGAGTTATGTGTCTTGTGATTAGTTTTGTGTTGTGGTGGTCGAGTGCATTTCTCCTTGGAGGTCTCTGCTGTTTGAATAGATTTTTATTGAGAGCCTCCATGAAGATGGGTGTGTGGTTTGCCTTTTTATGTGAAGACAGTGTTGCTGTGTGTTCTGGAGGGTTATGTGTTTCATGTGGCGTGGTGCAAGTGTTGGCCTTCTCCTCTTGACCAGCTATTTCGGTCTTGGCTGGAGAGTGAGTGGCTTCCAATTTGGATATATACGTGAATCTTTCACAAGTCTGAGTGTTGGGAGGTAAGAGGAGAGGGTTGTTGGTGTACATGAAGTAGTTGCTACATTGCCTCAGGATGCCCAAGTTCATCAGGTTAATAGGAGAAAGCACAGGGAACTGACCTTTAGACATGCCTGGAGGGGTGGGCATTAATAATAAGTACTGGAGTGTTTCCTTGTAGAACATTTAGTGCTGGTAGCAATTTTGTGTGCTACAATAATTGCTACAAGAAGTCTGGTAAAGTGCTTGACTAATAAGCTGGTAAAAGTGCAGGAGAGAACTGGCAGATCTAAGGGAAAATTTGAAGAGCAGACTTTGGCACCGCTCAGAAGCTTACAAACAGTCCTAGATACTACAAATCTGTATCTGGACTAGACTAGTTCCAGGAAAGGCGGGAAACAAGTGCAAATGCAGGCTTTTAAAAAAGAAAGTTGAAAGAAATGGAAAAAAATGCCCAAACGGCTAATAAACTACAATTTCTGGGCCAGAAACCACTCCTCTTGTGGTAGATAGGCTACCTAGTGCTTACCACTCCCATTGATAAGCTAGAAGTCTTCCTCCAACACAGAAAGTCTTGAGTGGCTCAGAAGCTTACAAACAATCCTGGATACAGCAAATTTGTATATGGACTAGAACAGGAAAGGCGAGAAGCAAGCTTAGAATTTTTTTTTACAGAAAAGCAGCTAAAACAGCACTAAAAACAATTCAAGTGCAGTGCAAGCTAGCACACTTGAGTGTGTAGCGATATTAAAGCAAATACAGTTGAAATAAATGTAATTTATTTAAACTGTATTCTGAAATGATTTCAATTATTGTTTTATTCAACTCTGAACAGTTAAAAAGTGCCAAAACATATACTTATCAGCTGAAAAACACAATCAGTCAGAACACAAGGAGATTCTATTTTTTTTTTTTTTTTTTTTATTTTAGTAAAGTGGAAAGGGAGGAAGCAGGAACAGAAGATAATTCAAGGTTAAGAACCTAAGTGGGTTGGCCTTCTCAAATGTTCTCTCTGTATTAAGTAGAATGATCTAATGACACTAGACTGGGAGAAGTGTCCCATATCAAATTTACAGTGGGGGCGGGCAACTGCAAAGCCACCAAGTATTAGAACAAGACACCAATAGGGACGGGAGTGAGAAACTATTACATCTACTAAGCTACACTATTAGGCAGAAAACACTACAGAAATGTTTATCACAGCAGTAAAACAACAGTGAGCCACTAAATGAAAGTTTTAACCAGATAAAGAAGCAAGGAGACTCTAGAAAAATTTTAACTACAAACAAATCTGTTATATGATACATTCTTTGGCAGGAAATTAAAACAAACAAACAGCAGGCCTCTATCCAGACTATGCTACCTGACTAGAACACAGAAACCCCTCAAAAATGCATAGAAAAGCACAGATAGAGCACTCACAAACATTAAATTCAACTCTCAGTATGATAAAGCAGTTAACAGTTAAGTATTTCAGTAAAAATGCAATTATAGTAATGTTACTTGCTACAAATTTGGTTATACGTCTATCCTTGATTATGCAGTGCCTCTGACTTTTCCCTCAGATTTTTGGCTTGTACATCAGAAAATTTATGGTTTTCTGACAAATGATTGAGAAATGCAGCCAACAAACAATGGAGTCTGGCTATAGAAGAAAACTACTTATTTTCCTTTGTCATTTGCTCAACTTGAAGCCTGAAATCTCAAGTCTATTGTGCATTTTATGAAACAAGTTTGAATATTTATCCTCTGACTACTGTTTGCTTTTTGAAATAGTCCATGATTTTACAGAATGTCTTTGATCTTGCCTCATATCTTCGGGCTGTTCCTCATTAAATTTGTGTTTTTCTAGCAAATTGTTGAGATTTGCAGTCACTAAATAATGACATTTGAGCTTTCAGACTTCAAAAAACACATGCCAGTGCAAAAACATTTTGCTCTTTTTAAGTATACATGACATATATTTAAAATATGTGTCTGGTTTTGTACCTTTGTCGATTATTATTATTTTTTTTACTTTGTTTCTGATTCTTGTGCTAAGATGTTGATCAGTATTATTTTTTTATTACAGTCAGGAGAGATTTACAGAATGAAGTAACTATTACTACTGGAAGGCTGAGGGTGAAGTCTACAGATGAAAGTAACTTACACTGTTGTCTTTGTTCAGTTTAAACAGTCTGGCTTTGCAGAACCAGTGTCTGTTTGTGCAAAATAAGTTAAATGCTTAGAATGCTGTGTGTTTGTGTGAAGTAACTTGAAATATACAGTGTCCATAATTACTTATTTTTAACACAAACAGACATCTGAGGTATAAACAGTCAACAATGGGGCTGTAATAATTGCTGGGTATGGCGGCTATCTGTGGATGAGAATGGCTGCTATGATCTAGTTAAACAGCCATTAATCTGGTTTCACAAGACTAGTGCGCATTTGTATAAAGCAAGCTGGAATATTTTACTGTGGCCATTTTAACACACTCTGAAATCCAGTCAAGTGGATGTTGCTGATTAGTATGGACATTGGTGGATAATAATGACAACAGTGTGAAATGGTCCTAAATTAGCAAAGTGAATTGAAAAGAACACATGCATTTATGTGTGGGTAAAAAAAAGTACTACATGGGTGGTGCAGGGTCCACAATTTGAAAAGTACACATGACCTAAGGTGTGATTTATCTGCCATTGCAGTGGGGCAATAATTTGCATATTGTCTTGCCCCACTGTGTACTCATTATGTGTCATTCACACACACTACATATGTAAATCAACCCACAGGATTCTAAGTGATCCACAAGTATCACAGCATCCGTGGATGGGCTGGTCCCAATGCAATAACACAGCATCCATGGATGGGCTGGTCCTAATGCAATAACACAGCATCCATGGATGGGCTGGTCCAAATCCAATGACACATAGGACTGTAAGTCTATACTAGCAAGTGGTATCACCCTTGGGATCCTTTTCAATGCTAATATGCTCCTCAGTGTAGTAGGACTGAGCAACATAGCCCTGTATTAGAAAAAAAAAGACTCCTTTGCATGGTACGAAAATCCCTAAATGTAGTGAAGTCTCCTTGCTGCAGGAAAACCTGCTACCAGAGAAACATTTTTTCCATTCCCATACACTGATGCTGGACCACCAGCAGAAGCTCACAGAGCACCAATATCCCTCATTAATACTTTATGGTAATAATCCCCCAGTCTACCATGATATCCAAGGTGTAAAACAGTTGTATGAATCACTTCTTGGCATGATCGTGGAGCATATCAGTGAAAGGTAGATAAGGTGGATATGCTGTTACTTAGTAATAGCTACATGTAGCTACCCAATGAGGCATGGTATACTGGATAAACACTTGGCAGTGTAAACATTTGGCTGTAGGTGATTTGGTCACATTGACTGTTATTAGTCAATGGAAAAAATGGGATTAATGTTGACTAGGCTTTACTGTGTGATACTGTCATTCTACACAGAGTTTCTCTCCATCCCAAGAGCAGCACCTTATGGCGTCCTTTGGTGTACCACGCACTACTGTGTACAGAAGTTGGGATGTGCGTTGTATGCTGTCACAGCCAGCTGCAGTTCATGTCTATGAATCACATTTGTTATTGATAAAATATCAGAAATATTGCTCAGGATGCTTGTCGACATCAGAGCACTATATCTTTTCATAACAAGATGTTTCATTTTTTTGTATACAGCAGGGATCTGTTTTTCTGTTGACAACAAATGCATGATTTACTGCTACAAAAAGATTCTAGATACACTTAAGAAGATCTTTTTTAAACATATTTATTGAATTATCACTTGTGACATAAGCAAACGTACATTTATATAAAAGCAATCAAACCATATTAACAAGTTCACATTTACAAACATTATAGGATATATAACAATATATGTGATGTATAATCTAAGCAACAACATTACATAAATTATTCAATTTTTGCCTTCTCTTAAACCTCATTCCTCCTGCAAAACATTTTTCTGCATGTATTCTTCCCATAATTTCCATTTTTTCTATGTAATTTACTCTCACCCATTTCTAACAACAAAAAAAAAATCTCACTTCCTGTTTTTTTCTCTCTGTTGCAATATTCACTGCATCAAGTATGGTTGGTTTAGATTTTGATTTCCATTTTCTAGTAATTGATTTTTTTTTTTGTCAGCAGCAGAATTAAACTTAATGCCTTACTGCATCAATACTAGGCAGTCTGGATCCTCTATCCCAGCTCCAAAATATAATTTCCTTAATAACACTCATTTGCTCGCACTCCTAAAGCATATGTCCCAGTTACCTGTTTCTTCCCCAACACACCTCCAACATTTGCCATCTATTTGAGGAAACATTGTTTGGAGTCTGCTCTGGGTATAAAAGTATCTATACAAACACTTCCATGCAAAGACACTTCTAACCCCCCCAAAAGACAAAATTACTGATCTTTACCCCAAGCACATTTCTACCAAAACATTACTGTTTACTATTGTCTCTGCCAACAACACCATCACAATAAAACAAGTAAACCATGGAAACTTACTGGTATCATTACAGATGTCCAGTTGAAATTTGATCATTCTGTATCACACATGGTTAAAAAAGATGATGAAAAACTAATTATATTATATTATATGGAGGACAAACTTACCTCATTGGCATAGCTAGAAGATATATAGCCTCTGTTTTCTTACCACTATCTCTCCACTTTGCTGATTCAGTCTTCACTAACCTTTAAGTCTCACAACTGTCTAAACTTTTTAAAACATTTTCATTAAATTATCACTTAAGAAAAAGGCAAACATGCATTAACAGAAAAGAAAACAAACCATATTAACATGTTTCCATTTATATACATTATACATAACGTATATTTTCTTTTTTTGTAACTATCATTAGTCCAATATTACATAAATTGCTGAATTCCTGCCTTCCCGCAAAACTCACTCCTCCTCCTCCTGAACACTATATTGCATGTATCACTCCTACAGTTCCCATTTATTTATATGTAATTTGCTACTTCCCTTTTCTAAATATCCCTCTTCTAGTTCTTTTATCTCTTTTACAGAACTGAAAACTTCAGAGTTGGTTTAGACTTCAATTTCCATTTTCTAGTAATTGCTTTTTATGACAGCCATCAAAATTAAGCTTTTTTTCTTTTTTCCAACAGAATTAAACTTAATAAGTACCTACTATGTCTAGGCAATTTAGATCCTGTGTCCCCAACTAAAAAAAATGTCCTTAGTTACAACCATTTCCACATCCAATACTTCGACAGAGTATGCTGTAGGGATTTTTTAAAATCTGCCATCTTATTACACCCCCACAATGTCTATTCACAGTTGCTCTTTCTTCCCCATCATGCCTCCAGCATTTGCTATCTACCTGAGGAAAAATTCTTTGAAGTTTCTTGGGGTGTGAAAAATACCTATACATTCACTTACAAGCTAAAATCTTAACTCTTCTGGACTTTGTTGCATACTTTGGAACCAAACTCATGCCCGCTGTTGGTTGCTATGATGTATTGAGTGTTATGTGGAGGAAACGGAGTTAGCTTTGTAATATCAGCTGGATTTTTTATTAGGTTCTAAAGTAGGATGAAGTGGTCTTGGATGGCTCGTGAGGGTTTTTTTTTTCATTTCTTCCCAAGCGTGGTCGCTTGGTTTGTAGAGTACTTTTAACTTTTTTCATTTAATCATTTGTTTGTGCTGGATTTTAGTTACTGAGAGACTTTGGAGAAGAATTTGACTTGTAGAAATAAAAGGAGGTTGCTTACTGCGATGGCAACATCTGAGGGGTTGTTGTCTGTAAGTAGGAAGTACCATTGGATGAGACAAAGGTATCGTTTATGGGTGTTTATTTGTAGCTGTTTTTAGGGTAGAAGGAATGAGATGGTCTGGGTGTCTAGTAGTTGGGGGGGGGTGGATACAGAAATCTATGGGTCAGTGATCAGTAATGGAGAATGGTAGGATGGAGAGGTTGGAGATGATGGCAGATTCATTGATAATTAGTAGGTCTAAGATGGAGTGATTGTGTGTATTAAAAGCTGGTCTTTTATAGTATTTGAATAACTGAGTAAGCTCCATATTGGTCAGGTAGCCATGTAGATCAATGTGTTCAGGTTGGAGGAGGTTGATTTTGAAGTCATCAACAATGATAAGGGTTTTACATGAAGTGATTTCATTAAGGATATTGCTGGTGAGCATTTTAAATGTGTGTGGGCTGGAAGGGGGAGCAAGGAATCCTAGGACTAGGGTTAGGGGTGAATGACTGAGGTACTGGTGTAGCAAGCCATTTGGCATTCTGGTCATCAGTGGATAGATTTTGTTTTTGCTTTTGTTTTTGTTGATTTGAATGTTGTCCTTGACAAGGAATAGTGTGTTTCCTCCTGATCTATAGTCTTGTCTTGCATTGTGCATCGAAAGCATTGGAATAGCTATGGGAATGTAATTTGAAATTGTGGGTCTCCTCCTTTAGCTAGGATTCAATTATTGCTAGAATGTCTAGGTTCTTGGAGGGATGCAGTTAGTGAGTGTAGGTGCTCTAGTGTGTTTAACATGTTTTCTGAATTTAGAAGTGATTTCTTAAGTATGTGGGAAGATGATGAGAGAGAACCTGGGCTTGGTTCAATATAGCTGAGTAGGAGAACTATTTGAGTTAGAGTGGTTGTTTGTAGTCATTTGGATAGTGAACTGGAGCTTTAGATATATCAGATGCTTTAAGGAGTATGATGTTTGTTTGCAAGAAAAGGTGTTTGTGGAGGTTTAAAGAAGGTGACAGAGTGTGTGACATGGTATGGTGATTTCATTTTTTGTTAGAAGAGACAGAGGAGTTGTCAAGAGGCTATTTATGTGATGTGTTGTGATAAGTGGGTTTGAAAGGCTCAAGTATGGGGTAAGCTGTCGGGAAGCTGAATTGGGATCAGTTTGAATGAACTTTATAAGGAGGATTAGAATGAATGAGGAGTAAAATGGAGGTATCTGTGTTGTAAGGGTATGCATCTTCAAATTTGTCTGAAATAGGGTTGATTTTGCTATGGAGATATAGGATTAGAGTGTGTATGTGCATGTATGTGTGTGTGTGTGTGTGTGTGTGTGTGTGTGCGAGAGCACATGCGTGATCACCTGCATTCTTAAGGGGGCACGGCAGTAGGAGGGGAATGTAAAAGTGCACTGGATGTATTCATTGCAGGATATGGGGAGGTATTTTGGGAAATGGGGGTAGGAAGGCAGCAAAGTGGGTTATACTCCCCACCAGGCAGTAACCCATCAGTGTACAGGAATTCTTACAACAGGGAATTGTTGCACTGCAAATTACACTACATTCTGCTTAAAAAGAGGCTATTATTTCCACAGCAGCTAAGCAGTGATTTCACACCCAAAAACTACCAAGTTTGTGCTTGGACCACAGAGCAATCCAGTTACTTAATAAAAATAATAACAAGTAAACTATTGACAAATCTGCCAGCTGAAACAAAAGCAGTACATGCCTTCTTAATAAAGACAGTGCTCCAGGGGAAATGCTTGGCATCCTTCGGTAGCCAGGGAAGCAAAATTCTGCTTTCATCTGACTGTTAAATTACTGTTTTTCCAGGCAGAGGATTCCAAACCTTATTAGGACAATATTGCAGAGGTAATGTTTAGCATCCTAGACTGGCCAGGAAGCAGAGTACTGCATTCACCAGTCCACTAAAGGATTGTTTGTCATGACAGGGGACGCAGCACAAGGCTGTGAGACAGCTGCAAGCCTGCTGTGATCAAGGGGCAGAGGAAAGAAGGAAAATGAATAGTCCTTTTCATCATCTTCCCTGATGAGAGATGGCTTCCAAGAGTACTCCACATGCATTGGAAATGCACATACTAATGCTTGCAAAGTATACTAGCATAAATGTACTTTGTGACACTTTTTTAGGGCTCCAGAGTGCATGCACCCCACTATTGATATGAGTATGCTTGCAGACTCCTGATGTCTAAGCAGTGCAGATTTGTGTTTTTAATGTTTTGGGATGTTTGTTTGCAGGAGTAGGTTTGCCTTTGGGGAAAGAGGAAGTTGGTATTCTCCCTTCTCATAGTTGAATTTGTTTTCTCTTCTTTGCAGAGTAGTGAACATGGTGGCTGGAGCTATTTGTTCTAAAAGTTGCAGCTAATGGGACTTATTTGACTTGGTAATGTTGGGTGTATAGTGGGCACGCTGCTTGCTCTAACAAGTCAGCATGCACACTTTTGAATAATAATGATTTTCCATACAGGCCAGACTATTAGAATGCCAGTCATTATTTAAAACTCCAGACCATCTGCATAATCATTGCTACCAAATCTGATTTATTTCATTTTAGCTAAATTATTAGTACAACTCAGCAAACAAACAAATATTTTGAATCATACCTCACTTTCATCTATATACAGCCTTCTTGAAATTCTTACTTTAACAGACAGTAGTCTTTAAGTGAATTTAGAAATGCTGCATGAGGTACCTACATAGCCGGCCTTAGACATACTCCAACTAGGTGGCTGCCTAGGGTGCTATTCTAGCAAGGGGGCTTTTCCAGTAATCTGGATGGTGTAGGTAGACCAGGATGGGGGCACAGGGTGGTGTTGGGGGGTGCATAGGTCTCAACCTGTTAAGAGGCCAATGTGGAACACAGACCCCAACAATATGTGACAAATGGTCAAAATGTGGAACACCCTATTTTTGCACTGCGTCAAATGTGCCATTGCCATGGATCATGGTAAAACATCTGTAAAATTCAATAAAACACACTTCTCATATCCAAAACTTTTATTTGATAATCTGCAAATATCATAACCACACCATAAGTAAATGAAACAGCACTTTACAAAAATAATAATCAGATTTACTACATTTTCTAAACAGACATATTAGAGTGGCACTTTAAATATTGCTCCTATAACCTTAGAAATATTGCTAGAACAGGATCTGTCTTGGCATTCAGGTTCTCTAAAAATTGGCAATTACTCTCTGAGACATACTAGGGGGCCAAGCAGCACAAACAGACACTTTAAATATTGCTCTTATAAACTTAGAAATATTGCTGGAATAACAGGATCTTTCTTGGCATTCAGTTTCTCCCAAAATAAAAGGCAATTACTTTCATAGATGTACTAGGGGGACAAGCAGGACAAACAGAGACTCTTTAAATATTGCTCCTATAACCTTAGAAATATTGCTAGAACAAGATCTATCTTGGCATTCAGTTTCTCTAAAAAAATGGCAATTACTCTCCAAGATGTACTAGGGGACAAGCAGCACAAACAGACACTTTAAATATTGCTCTTATAACCTTAAAAATGTTGCTAGAATAACAGGATCTGTCTTGGCATTCAGTTTCTCTAAAAAAATGGCAATTACTCTCTGAGACGTACTAGGGGGACAAGCGGCACAGACACTTTAAATATTGCTCTTATAAATTTAGAAAGTTGATAGAACAGGTCCTGGCTTGGCATACAGTTTCTGGAAAAAAGACATACTAGGGGGGGGGCATGCAGAACAACAGAGACATTTTAAATATTGCTCTTATAAGCTAACAAATATTGCTAGAATAACAGGATCTGTGTTTGCACAGAAATGCTCAATTACTTTCAGACTTCAAAATCCTAGGGGGACAAGCAGTACAAAAACTAACTTTAAATATTCCTCTTATTCTAGCAACTTTTTAAAGTTTATAACAGCATCTGTGTTGGCATACATTTAGTTGCATTTCTGGCAGACTTCAGAGACATACTAGAAACAAGCAGGACAAACTTACAGACACTAAACATTGCTCTTATAAACTTGGAAAGTTACTAGAACAACAAGATCTGTGCTAGCATACCAGTCCTCAAAGAAAACACTTGCCATTGCAGCTAAAACACTTACATTTGCCCAGGTACACAGCACCAGCTCAATATGGCAGTTAGCCAAAGTCTCCAGCACCAAAATAATCCACCACGGTGGCCACGGCACAAACTATGTTGATCCCGGTAAAACACTTACCTTTGTCTAGGTACACAACAACTGCTCAATATGCAGTTAGCCAAAGTCTCCAGCAGCACAAATAATCCACCACGATGACCAGGGCACAAACTATGATGATCCCGGTAGTCCAGCAGCAAGCAGCAGCAAAATAAAACCTCGGCCCTTCTGTTCTGGCTGCTTCCGAGTCCCGATGCCTTCAATCTGCACATTCCTTCTCCCAATGTCCACAACATGCACCTTCCTTCTCCCGATGTCTTCAACCCTTATTCTGCTCCTTCCCGGTCTTCTTTCCTGGAGATTAAGCCTGAAAAGTAAAATCCCTGATTCCTGGAAGCCTTTTTCAAGCCATTATTTTGGTGTGAAAAGGCTTCCCGGAACGTGATTGGCTAGTACTGGGGAGCTGTCATAGGTTCCTGTCCTCCTGAGACTCTTTACTTGATTGGCTCATAGAATGCATTCACGATTGGCTGTAAATGCAATCTACGAGCCAATCAAAAACTGCGGCGCACAGCCAACGCTGTGTAATGCAGAAGGGCAGCAGAGGTTTGCATTGGTTTGTATACTGCAATGCCGATTGGCAGTAATTGTGGTACACAAACCATTCAAAATCCTTGTAGCGGAGCCACAGCTGTTCAGTGTGGAACAATGGAACGGTGGCTTCGCTCATCTTAAATGCAGAGCATTCTGCATAATCCGGAGTACTTGGATGCTCGGGGGGGGGGGGGGGTGCTGTGAAGATATTTTGCCTAGTGCACCAGTTGACCAAAGGCTTATAAAGAAAGTGAAAAATGAATTAATCCAACCAGATTGGTGGTCTTTGGCTTACTGATCAATCACATTAGATTGGTGGACTTCTTCATCGACATGTTTTAAAAACCTGTAATTTGTCTGTATTTGTATCCATTAGCCTGAGCTATTGCTGTGTTAATGTATTATTTTGATGTACCAAAGAAACAGAAAAAACACTCAAAACTGAATAAAAATGAAGAAGGCAGTTCACGGACTGTACTGGCAGCAAGTTTAGATAAAAGACAAGCCCACGATGCTGGAAAATCACACAAATCCTTTATTCTTTGAAATAAAATATCCTGTTAGCGCTTTCTTTTAAACAAAGTGTTAAACTTCATCAGACAACTGTTAGTTTCACATTCACTTCACTTACTTTATAAACTTCCTTTAGCATTGATTAGTTAAACAACTCATTAATATTAATGAAACTTAAAAATCCATCACATATGCATAAAAACACAAGCACCTATTTACTCTAAATGCATCTGCCTGCTACTACTTAGAATTATTAAATATATAAACTATGAATGGCTATAAGGTAAAATTCATTAAACATCTTATGTAAACAATATAAAACCAATGCTGAAAACTTTTTCCTAATAAGCATTTTTATGAACTGGATTTTGATGTTAAAAACTGCATTAAATTCCAATGACTTAAAAACTCATAAGAACATTTCTTAAAATGACTGACTACACCTATTTCATAAATATATGCAAACACAATCGATTTTGGGCTGGATTCACAAAGGCTTGCATGGAGTCTAAGAGTAGAGTAAGACTCCATGCAGCCAACATGTCCGCCGAGCGATCCAGGAACAGCCGATAGGGGTGTGCAACAGAGCTCTCAAAACTAGTCCTACACGGACAGGGCTTGGATATGCAAATTACCTCAATTGCAGGCGAAAGCTATGCAAATGAGGTAAGTTTGCGATCCAGGAAACCCAAACCTGTCTGAGTAAGAGTAGTGTTATTTGGAGAAATGTACTCAGTTGACAACTGAGTACGGTTCTGCAAATAGTAAAACGGAGCCGTGACAGTTCCAAAAAAAGGATGCATTTACAGGAGAAAGCATGCCAATGGCCAAAAATACAGCCATTGGCAATGTGAAGTGATGCAAAATAAAAATAAAATATCTTTTTTTTTTTCATCCCAATCTCCGGGGTTTAAGCGTAGCGCTGCGCCGCGCAAACATGCTGCGCCCTAAAAAACAGAAAATCAATAATTAAGATCCACAAATGGGGATTTTACTGCTGATATGAATTTACGATGCAAGGGAATGGCAGGCTGAAGACAACATTGCCACCGAGTAGAGGTTGCTAAGGGGGTGAGCTCAGTCTAAGAGATGTAACCAAGCATTAGTAGGCAATCCTATGCAAATGAGGGTTAGGACAGTGAATCGCAAGTTTACATAGCAAATGAGCACAGTCATTGGAGTGTAGGAGTAGGATAAGGGGAGTAACAGAGTAGAAGATAGGTGACATCACGAGGGGGGTATGTATGAAAGAAGTGAAGCTCATTGGAGCAGAGTCGCATGTGTCAGCTGACATTTAGATATCATTGAAAGAGGTGTGTCAACAGGTAGGCTAGGTAAAGTAAAGAAATTGAAGGTGTATGCCGTGGATAACACCAAAGTTTCTTGCTGAGCGTGCATGCGCGCATGTGCACACCAGTAAACCCGAGTAAGACAGTGTGCGCGTGTTAGCGTGTGTGCGCGCGTGTAAGCCAGAGTAAGCATATGTAAGGCTGTGTAAACAGTTGTAAGCACGTTTGCACTGGTGTGCGAGCGTTTTAACAAGAATAAGCAAGTTTTAGTCCATGTAAGCATGTGTGCGCGTGTGTTAGCTGCTGTGCGCGTGTTTGCGCTTGTGTGCGCGGCACTCCCCCCTGAGGAAACAGAAAGGAAAAAGGAATCACACCAAATAGTAGGAAGTTACCAGAGAGTACTAGCAGAGCTAGCAGGTGAAAACAATCAGAATCAGGCAATTGCACAGGCAGTACACTAGCCCAGCCCAGTCCAGCACTTAAAACTCTGCAAACAACAGTCCATTATGTTTCTCTCAAGATACACTGCAACACTGCAGTAAGCTAATAGAAGTGAAAACTGAAAAAGCTTTACTGAGACAAAAAAATGTTAGGGGCTGCCATTGCTGTTATAAGGCGACATATGCAACATGCTGAGGGTGGTGATAATGCAAATGCTGCTGGACAACCCACAGTGAGGAGACGGAGAAGACTGTACAGGCCCAGGGTAACCTACCAGGGGCTACATGAGCTGGAGATAGTGGAGCGCTATAGAGTGGACAGAGACCTCTTGCAGCAAATTGTTGAGCTGTGCAGGCCACGCCTCACACACAGAACCAACAGAGTGGAACCCATCCCAGTGGAAACCAAGGTATGTGCTGGCCTAAGAATATTTGCAACAGGTACCTTCCAGAGACCAACTGGTGATATGATGGGGATATCACAGGCATCAGCATCTAGGGTACTGCACCAGTTCCTGGATGCCATGTCAGCACATGTCGGTGATCATGTATATTTCCCCAATTCCCATGAGGAATTGGCCAGCAATATGCGTCTCTTCCAGCAAATAGCAGAATACCCTGAGGTAGTGGGTGCAATAGACTGCATGCACATACGCATCAAAGCACCAGCCGGTGAGCGGGGTAGGGTCTACTACAACTGCAAGGGCTTCCCCTCCATCAACTGCCAGGTCATGTGTGATGAACAGGGCATAATACTGAATGTGTGTGCTAGCTGCCCTGGAAGCTACCATGATTCCCATATCTGGCATCTGACGCAGCTGTACCAGACATTTGCCAATGGGGACATCCCACATGGTATCCTAGTGGGGGATGCTGGCTATGCACTGGAGCCGTGGCTGATGACACCCATCAGAAATGCACACACACCTGAACAGGAACACCATAATGAGGCACACGCACAAACACGAAATGTAATTGAGCGTGTGTTTGGGCTGCTCAAGTCATGGTTCCAGTGCCTGGACACATCTGGTGGAGCCTTGCAGTACTCACCAACTACATGTACCCAGATTGTCATGGTATGTGCTATGCTACATAATATGATCCTGCGAAAACAGCTGCAGCAGGACCAGCATAGGCCTGGGCCAAACAGCCCCCCACCATTGCCAAGGCCATCACAGGCAAAGCTTGACTTGGAGGAACAACCTGAGCCTGCCCCAGTAGGCAGAAGGAGGCGTGCCCAGTATGCCTTGGCAAAGAGGAAACACATAGCACATACACTGGCTCAGTAGGAACTCTGGAAATTATACCTCTCTCTGACTCGCACTTATAGTAAAAGGGATGCCTAAGTTGACACTTCCTGCTTCCAAACATGTATAGGGAGTGTAGTATGTGCATCCGACATAGCCAGCCCTGCAGCACCACCTGAGGCATGATTGCCATGTGTTAAGCAATATAAAGCAGTGCTAAACAGCATTTACCACCATGTAGTATTTTTGTGTCTTTTGGCTTTTCCCGGTTAGGGGTTGCCACAGCGGAACTCCGGTCCACTAATGATTGGCAGTAGAGTTTTACGTGCTGGCTTGCCGGGCCTAATGCACAACCTTCAATGAAGGAACGCCCATTCACGCATGTCGTCACACAGAAGATGCTCTAACTGAGAATCGAATGGGCAACATCTAACTGTGAGGCGACAATGCTACCGCAGCACCACCACTGCAGTACTGTAGTATATGTAAAGAAAATCGCACACACCAACTAGCACAACTGTGGTCAATGTTGAGTAATATTGGCCAACATCCAGCAATGTTGGTTAATATTGAGCAATGTTGGACAATCTGGGTCTAAGTATATGGAGGTCTCTCCAAACACCATTATATTGGGTGACTTCAAATACCCAAACATTGACTGGGAGCATTACTCAAGCCCCAACACCCTAGCCCAAAGGTTCCTAGAATTTATAAACTCAAATGCTATGGAACAACTAGTCACCACCCCCACAAGAGGGGATAACATACTGGACCTGGTCATCACCAACATGGGGACTCCATGCTCCATACCAGAGGTATTCCCCTCATTGGTAAGATCAGACCATAAATCAATCTCACTGGATATCCACATCCCAATCCCACCCACAGCCCAGAAAACCACAGTGAAAAACTTCTCAAAAGCTAACATCACACTTCTCAAAACTGAGGTGGAATCCTTCAAGGCCCCCGGGCCAGTGGAAACTATGGCTCAAACTATAGAATCTTTTATAAACACATTCTATAGACACCTTCAGGAATGCATGGATGATGCTATCCCAAACAAAACCAAGACCCAATCATCCAAAGGCAGGCGTCCTGCTTGGTGGACCCCAGCCATAAATAAGCTGTACAACAGAAGGACGATGCTACTACATGATAGTGCAAAATCCCTAAAAGGGAACGCATCTCTGATAAGTACTAGCAAAAAACTATGATCCCTCATAAAAATCATCCAAGGCCAGCTTCGAGAGAAAAATTGCACAAGACACTAAAGATAATCACAAGGCCTTCTTTAGTTATGTTAGGAACCTGGGTGGCAACTCCCAGATATGCTCAGATTTGGTCCAAAATGTCAAAAAATACACTGAACTCACAGACATTGCCAACATCCTGGCAGACAGGTTCAGTGCAAACTTCTCCCCCCCTTCTCCCCCAAAGAGCAAATATCTATCCCAGCAGTGTGCTGCCTCCCTGACATCTCAGATGCTCAGGTGAGAGCCGCCCTTTCCAAAACAAAAAACACAGCATCAATGGGACCAGATGGTGTCCCGGGCTGCGTCCTACATGAACTCCAAGAAGAGCTAAACCCCCACATAAAGCTGCTGTTCAATCTCAGCCTTACTACAGGATATGTACCTAAAGAATGGAGTACAGCAACAGTGGTCCCACTCCACAAAGGTGGTCCCTCTACGGACCCTGGAAACTATTGCCCCATAAGCCTGATTAGCCCGGTCTGCAAAGCTATGGAGAGGATCATCATGGAACTCATAAACAAAGACATTGGGGACCTACAGACACTGGATCCTACCCAATTCGGCTTTGTTAAGGGCAGATCCTGCCTCTTAAACCTGGTTGATTTCTTTGAAACAGTCACCAAGGCCATTGATGAGGGGAAGGTAGTCCACACAGCCTACGTGGACCTCGCAAAAGCCTTCGACACAATACCCCATTCGGGCATCATAGATAAGCTCTCCAGCTTAAATATAAACCCCTACATCATAAGATGGGTTGCAAACTGGCTCAAGGACAGAACTCACATAGTCAGAATTGCTGGAGCCATGTCAGACTCTAAACTAGTTACAAGTGGCATCCCACAAGGCTCAGTCCTGGGACCTCTCTTGTTCGGCATATATTTTTCGGAGGTTCAGGCTAACACAGGAGGACTGTGGCTGACCAGGTTTGCAGATGACTGCAAACTGGGCACCATAATTGACTCTCCAGCTGACACAAGCATCCTCCAAAAGGGTCTCATAGAGACGGATAACTGGTGCCAGAGCCATGGCCTAAAGCTAAACATTAAAAAGTGTATAGTCATACCCTTTGGCAAAAACAAAGTGCCCACAAATTACCACATAGGGGGGAATCCATTAAGTACAGAAGAAATAATTAGGGACCTGGGGACCCAAGTTGACAGTAATTTCCCCTTTGACAACCACATTGCCAAAGTGGTTAGAAAGACCTTCTATATAGCCCACCTTATCATGAAAGGATTCACATCTACATCGAGGGAGGTCATTGTGCCCCTTTACTCATCCCTCATTAGGCGCATAATTGAATACAATGCCCCATTTGGGATGTACCTTACCCGACACCTGCAGCAACTAGAAAGACCCCAAAAGTACCTCACAAAGAGGATCATGGGACTCAAATAGATGCCATATGCTGCTCGGTTAAAGAAACTCCAGCTCTACTCAGTTGCATACCACCTACTTAGAGGCAATCTATGCCTGACGTATAAAGCCATGTCCAACCCAGAATTAATGAGCATGCTCCACCTCAAAAAATCCAAATCCCTTAGAGCTACGCGCTTGTGGGACTTGAACCTGAGCACAGAAATAAATTGGACATGCTCGAGGGACAGATTCATAACCCAGAGGCTCCCTTTGCTCAGGAACAGAATCCCAGTCCATGTTAGGCAGAGCCGCTCACTGACTCTCTTCAAGAGGAATCTTGACGAGTGGATGGGAGATCGTAGGTTTACCACGGGGATTACTTCGGTGTCACTACTAGACAGAGGCACAGTAAACTAACCTTAAAAAGGGCACAGTAAAATCAGTTCAGAGGGTGGCGAAAGCCAAACACACTCTGGCTAGGCTTGTAAATGCCTTAGGGCAGATAGCCTAATATGAACCTATGAACCTAAGTAGGGCATAGCTGAACAAAAGCCAACATGCTCATATTTGCTCTACTGGCCCTTAAGCAGTCTAGTCTGCTCAGTATGAAAATATAAAGCAGTGATGGGCCTTGAAGCCAGGATACTGTGCACTATAGTTATAGTACTGAACCACTAAACCATGACAGTATTGCAGTGGTCAGTCTGTATGAAGAAATGTTGATAAGTCTATGCAAAGTATTCCATGGAAACCCTGCAGGCACAACATAATCCCTGTCGAGTTATGACACAAACGTGAGTCCCGCAGTAAGAATAGAACCTGACTTTCAATACACACAGTAGAAATGTTAATATTGGACATGTACACATACATCAAGAAATGTAGTGGCCCTCAGATAGCAACATACTGAAAGGTCACACTGGGCATACTCACACACTTGAATAAATGAGACAAATGTCAGGCAACAGAACACTGACAGTCTGAACTGGGCATGCTCGCACACTTAGGCCATGTCGGAGTACAGCAGTGGGCCACTCATATCAGGCAGTTGCATGTGTTAACTCAGGAACCTCTCACTATCCAGCAATCTGCCCTCTGCACACAGTTATATGACAACAGACACACATATAATATAGTGGAACCCTGTCATAATCAAATATGTTCTGCAGATACCTAAGTTGTTCATAGAAAGTGGGAAAGCAAAGATGAAAAAACCTGCAAACAGTATCAGCAATAAACATTGTGCATCCTAAACATTAGCATAGGTTCAGAGGTTGATACTAGCCTATCCGCCCTAGGGCATGTACATGCCTAGCTTTTGCAACCCTGTCAAAGTAGAACACTGTGCCTGTGAATAGTAGGTCACACAAGATAGCCCATTTACGTTTAGTATATTGTGCCTCTGTCTAGCAGGGACCCAGAAGATTTGCCATGGGGTAAACATACGATCACCCATACACTTGTCAAGATGTCTCCTGTGGGTGGTCAGTAGGTGGCTCTTCCCATGCAAAACTGGGATTACAATCTGGAATGAGTGGAGCCTCTGGTATAAGAATCTGTCACTCCAGCATGTCCTATTAACATCTGTGCTGAGGTATATGTCCCTGGAGTGTGTAGCTCCAAGGGAGTTGGGTATCCTGAGGTGGAGCATGTCCATTAAATCTGGGTCGGATATTTCCTTAAACTACAGGCACACAACACATCCGAGTAGGTGGTAAGCGACTGAGTAGAGCTGGAGTTACTGTATCTGAACTATGCAGGGCATCCATGTGAGTCCCTACATCTGCTTGTTGAGGAACATTTCTGGCCATTACAGTTGCTGCAGGTGTCGTGTAAGGTACATCCCAAATGTGGCATTGTAACCAAGCATGGTCGTGATGAGTATAGGGGCACAATGACCTCACTTGATCAACATGTGAAACCATATGGGATAAGGTGGGCTATATAGAAGTTCTGTCTAACCACTTTGGCAACGTGATTGTCAAAGGCGAGAGTACAAACAAGTCGTGTCCCCAAACCCCTAACAAATACTACTGTATGTAATGGATTACTACCTATGTGGTAATGTGTGGGCATGTTGTAATTCCCAGAGGGGATGACTATGCAACTAATGGCATTTAGCTGTAGGCCATGGCTCAGGCACCAGCCATCCTATCTCTGTGAGACCCCGTTTGAGTATGCATGTGCCAGCTGGAGAGTTGATTATGGCACCCAGTTTGCAGTCATCTGCGAACATGGTCAGCCATATTCCTCCTGTTAGCCTGTATGTCACACAAATATATAGGAACAAGAGAGGTCCCAGGACTAAGCCTTGTGTGATGCCATGTATAACTGGTGTATAGTCAGACATGGCACCTTCAATACTGAGCATGTGAGTGGTATCCCTGATCCAGGTAGTAATCCATCGTGTGAGATATGTGTCAGTATCGACGCCGGTAAGCCTATGCATAATGGCCGAGTGGGGTATTGTGTCAAAGGGTTGTGCAAGGTCCAGGCTGGCTGTGTGGACAACCATCCCTACACCGATGGACCTGATAACTGTTTAAAGAATATGAACAGGTCCAAGAGGCAAGATCTGCCCACAACAATGCTGAAATGTGTAGGACCCAGTGTCTGTAGGTTCCTGATGTCTATGTGCATGAGTCCCATTACAGTACGCTCCATAGCTTTGCAGAACAGGCTAGTTAGCCTTATAGGCCGATATTGTCTGTGGTCCGTTGTGGCAGCAACTCTGTGGAGCGGGTCCACTTTCACTGTATGCCACTCTGTGGGTGCATATCCTGCAGTAACTCTGGTATTGAACAGTGATGTAATGTGAGGGTTACGTCTGTTATGAAGCCCATGTAAGACGCAGGCCTGGGCACCGTCTGGTCCCATTGATGCTGTGTTGTCTGCTGTGGAGAGGGCAACACTCACCTGTTTATTTGTGATGTCAGGGAGGTTACACTCTGTTGGGATGGACAGTAGCTCCTTAGGGGGGATGGGGGGGAGACATCTGCACTGAACCTGTTTGCCAGGATGTTGGCAATGTCTGTGGGTTCAGGGTATGTTTAGTCAGTATCCAGTAACTCACAGCATATCAGTGAGTGTCCACCCAGGTACCTGAATTAACTGAAGAAGGCCTTGTGAGTGTCCTACGTGTCTGGTGCAATTGTCCATTAGAAGCAGGCCTGACATAAATACATGAGTGATTGTTGCTGTCTGCTAGTACAGATCACAGATGCCTTTCCTGTCTGGGATTGTGCTCTATCATGTAGTAGCGTCCTCCTTTCGTTGTATAGCTTATTAATGGCTGGGGTCTACCAGACAGGTCCCCTGCCATTGGATGAGTGAGTCCAGTTGTTATTTGGGATAGCACAATCCATGCAGTCCACTAGGTGTCCATAGAATGTGCATGTAAAGGATTCAGCAGTCTGAGCCATACTTACCACTGTCCCAGGGTCTCTGAAGGATAACACCTTGGTTTGGAGAAGTGTGACGTTTGCTTTTGAGAAGTTCACCAAGATTACCCAGGATGGGTGTGGGGACAGGATATGGATGTCCAGTGAGATAAATGTACGTTCTGACCTTACCAATGAGGGGTATATCTCAGGTGTGGAACATAGCGTCCCCATGTTGGTGATGATCATGTCCAATATGTTGTCCCCTCTTGTGGGTGTGGTGACCGGTTGTACCATAGCATATGAGTTTACAAATAGTAGCAACTGTTAGGCGAGGGTGTTGGGGCCTGAGTACTATCCCCAGTCAATGTGTGTGTATTTGAAGTCACCCAATATAATGGTGTTTGGGGAGACCTTCATATTATCCAGTGTTCCCAGGAAAGCTGAGTGTGGTTCCTGAGTTTAGGAGGGTGGTCTGTAGCAGGCAACAAACCAAAAGGAAGATTTCCACAATGTTAGGTGCATATGTATGGTTTGTGATGCTTTGTGCAGTGCTACCAACCCGGAGGTATGTGTATCTGTGATGTATATGGATACTCCCCCTATTTGTGTTGGCCATTCCGAGTTTTGTGGTTAGAAAGCATGGTATGAAATATAACCTGGTAGTGCTGGTGTGTATTTGGGAGCCTGAACCAGGTGTCTGTTAGTGCACAGGTATCGCTGTTGTCCATACTGAGGAGATTCCTGAGTGGTCGCAATTTGAGGGTAACACATCTGGTGTTGAGCAGCATTACCCTCAGTGTCATGTACACTGTAATGTCTATGGAGGTGGGTTTGTCTTTTGAGCTCTGCTTAAAAAAGGCAGTATGGTGGTAGCAAGTGCCTTACCCAGTATTCGAAAGTCCAAGGGTGACAGATGCAAGCTGTACATAGGGAAGCTACGTGGCATGTTGAGCATGTCACCCCAGGCTGACAGACACTGTATCCCCTGTGAATGACACCAACTGTTAAACGTGATCAGTTTGCTGGTATACTGTGACATCATACTTGGTGAGTGTAAGATGCTAGACAAGGTCAGGGTCATACTGGCCTGGGCTACATGTTCAGAGAGTTCCTCTATGTATCATGTCATGTGGTCCAGGGAGAAATGTCTGAGGGTGTACGCACCAGCATGGACAATGATGGAGCCAGTCCTGTACTTGCTTTGGAGTGACCTGAGTGCATGTGTTATGTTGTGGATCCTGGCACCCGAGAGACAGCTCAAAGTGACTATTCCCTTGTTTGGCCTGGTGAGTGGGACGTCAGTATGTCTGACAATAAGTGTCACTTATTACAAGTGTATTAGGTGTGTTGTTTAGCCTGAAGGGCAGTGACTGTGTGGCACACTGACATTGTGAACTATGTGATATGTGGGTATTGTAGTGGGGTAGCAGTTGTTTGTGTGTCTGCTCTGAATGTCTCTGCTGCTTAGGCAGAGTTTATGTAGAGCCTCCGCGTATGTTTATGTGTGATAATGTGGTTTGATTGCTGGCGCTATAGGTTTATGTGAGACTGATATGTGGTGTGTGTGGTTACCCTCACCACCTGATAGACTATGCCAGTCATGGGGCGAGAGAGCTCAGCCTACGGTATGTCAACATTGTTAGATCTCTCACATATATCTGAGTTTGTTGGGAGGAGGAGAGGGTTGTCTGTGTACATGAGGCAGATGTGACATTGTGTCAAAACCGCAATATTCACTAGCTGGACTGGAGAGTACACACGAAACCGACCCCTGGACATGCCAGGATATTATGATGACATACTTCGTAGCCTAATTGCAAAGGATCAGTAGGGTGTTAAGTGTGTAAAAGAGTATAACAGGGATTAGTGCTCAGGTTTGTTGGTGTTTTGTAAAGAGTAGCTGTGAAGGATTCCAGACTGAATCATGACACCTCCTTCAGCTATGTCATAAATAGCAATGTACACTCATATATGTCCTGAGTCAGGGCCAACTGTACCTGACTGACAATTCTGACATCCTGTCAGACAGGCCCATATAGACATACCCACCACCCACTGATGATGGTCCCAGTCATCATACCAGGAGATATCACATGTAGAATGGCTGAACAGCTCACCCCAAAGCCAGAAACATGGCAGCAATTGGATTACATTGTTTCCCAATATGTGTCATGCATGAACTACAGAACAAATAGACCCTGCACCTGAACAGTCTGTTGAGCCTCACCCTCTCCACAGGATCTGGAACCGTTGAATGTGTTACAGCAACATATGGCACTCCCCACAAGTGTTGGTGTACAACACACCATGGGAGATATAGTCCAGTAAGCCTATGAAGCCTAATCTGCAAGGCCATGGAGTCCATCATGGTTGAAGTCATAAACAGAGCTATTGGAAGCTGACAAACACACAACCCTACCAACTGTGGTATGTTCATGTGCAGATCATGGTTCCCAAACATGCTAGACTGTTTGCAAGGTAGACACCCAGGACATACATCACTGAACAGAGCTACACATGTCCCACATAGACTTTGAATAGCCCTTTATCAACATCCCTGACACATGTCGTATCCACAAAACCAACAATCTGTGCATAAATATGTGTTGACATATGAAGAAATGTCAATGTGTCCACAGATAGATCACACAAGGTAAGAATTATGGGGTCCTGTTCAAGCTGTTTACACCTGCCGACCCACATGGCTCATTCCTGGGATTGCATAAAACAAAGTGTACACACATTACCAGTCTGATGATGTCAGCATCCTACAAATATAGCAGGAGAATAGAAACCACCCAGGAAAGCATATAGCGCACTGTATTAATGCGTATCTCTCTAGTATCATAACATAGTTAGGTAGGGGTTTGAATCCTGTAAATGCTGACAGGGTGTGTATATGATTTCCTGTGAGGGGACTGCCCTTTTTTGGAGATTGGGAAAACACATTAAAAGAGGTACATTCCTCTTTGGAAAGTCTGATGATGTCAGCATCCTACAAATATAGCAGGAGAAGAGAAACCACCCAGCAAAGCGTATAGCGCGCCATGTTAATGCGTATTTCTCTAGTATCATAACATAGTTAGGTAGGGGTTTGAATCCTGCAAACGCTGACAGTGTGTGTTTGTGTGAGGGGGGGGTGATTTCCTGTGACAGGAGTGCCCTTTTTGGAGACTGGGAAAACACATTAAAAGAGGTACATTCTTCTTTGGAAAGTCTGATGATGTCAGCATCCTACAAATATAGCAGGAGAAGAGAAACCACCCAGCAAAGCATATAGCGCGCCGTGTTAATGTGTATCTCTCTAGTATCTTAACATAGTTGGGTAGGGGTTTGAATCCTGCAATTGCCGAGTATGTGTGTGTGTGTGTGTGTGTGTGACACCGTTGGTCAATGCAGTGTGGGTTTTGCTTTTACTATGGTATGACATATCATGATGAAAACAGTATGTGCATTGCACACATCAGGTATCTGCGTGGCAAGTAAATATGTGTACATGTGACCTCAGTCAATACATAGGTGTGAAGCCTGCATACTACATGAATACATTTGTTTCCTTTGACAGATTGTGCCGCTGCTTCTCAGATCGTAGGTCACATATGTATGTATGTGACAAGCCCGGCCACTGTAGTGATCTGTGTCCAAGGTCATCTGTGCCACACACACCCATGACAGTTACTATAAAGTACTGTGAGTGAGGGTACGTGCCTGGGGTATATGTCAGACATGTTCATACACAACAATGACTGGCAATAATGGACAGTCATTATATGTGTACAACAGCCCTTGTGGATATGCATTCAGGCCCCTAATGTCTTATGTGACACACCGAGGGACTCCACAATACCTATGGATATGTGGATACCAAGGGACAGATGACATAACACGTGGCTGTATGTACACATTGGTACCCAACATACATGTTGAGGGCTACCACCTATGTGGTACTGTTGGGACAGTATGTATAGCAAATGTGGATGACTATGCCATAGTCGACTTACTGCTATACAGCATGTATTGGACAACAGGTATCTGTCTATATGATACCCTTGTGTAGGATATGTGTCCCATCCAGGGAATGCATTGTAGGCCAATGCATGCATTTCCAGATGTGGATGGACATATCCTTAGTGTGTTTGCATGTACCTAAGAGGGCTATATGCCAAACAGGTGTGGTCCCAGGAATGGGTGGCGGTCAATACCACTGGTTACTGTTATAGTATAGTACCGGAAGGATCCAACTGTTACTGAGTTCCCTACAACTGTGTGTCATTTGTCAGGACATCATCTAATGATTGGTTATAGTCATGCTGTTGAGGTTGTGTATACTACCAGACTGCATATCATTGACAGGTATTAACAATATCACCCACAGCATGGTGTCAACCCATGTCATATACACATGTGTACCCATGTTAGTACATATCTGTAGTAGAATGCATACTGGCTATCGAAAGATACTATGAAATGTTAACAATGTGTACAACAGGGTATGTCACACGTCCCATGTGTCCACTATGCACGTACATGCAGACAGTGCACACCCAACATGTTCACAGATGTACACCTGCTAATCTGTAATGCACACACCATACACGTACTATTCACTCACTAACACATGCTGGCAACACTGTACACTTCAGCCAAGTGGCACATGGGTGGACATTACATACTCAGACCTAACACTGGTGTAAACAATGCTACATTGACAATCAGAGCTGTGATGCATAATGCCTGCTCAGATATACCTACAAGGATATCATTACACTTTCCTGTTGACAACATGCCAATATTGCTACACTGCTATAATGTCACCCTGTGCATCAGAGCCATGTTAGCCTGTTCCTGCATCAATGTTACAGATGACAGGAGGTGGCACAGGTGTCATCATATGCACAGGGTGTGTGTTGTTGGTTTGCCAGAGCCTGACATTGACCCATCCAATTGACATGTCTGTGTGTGTGTGTGTGTGTGTGTGTGTGTGTGTGTGTGTGTGTGTGTGAGGGACAACAGTACAGCATGGGCCAATGTTGATGTAATGTGTGAGTGTATGTGTGAGCCCTAGTTGTTTGGTTAATGTGTGTGTGTCTGTATGCACATAGCTCCACCATGTGGCTGCCATATACGGGAAATTGTGGGACAGCCACAGACTGTACCTGCTAGGCTGTACAGATCACTGTCTCTGGGCATGGACACGGTACCTGTGCCTGGCAGGGGTGCTATGGGCAATATCGGGTACCACCCCTGACTGGGTACTATCATCAGAGGCAGAGGTATGATGACTGGACCCATGTCCCTGCTGGGACTGGCCAGAGCCACGTGCACGTGGTCTACTAGGATGGTCAATAGATAGGCCAGCCCCAGCATTTCTAGGGCTGGTACTGCCACTACGGGAGCGGCTTTGATCTGTGTGCCATCTGTGATGACTGCCAGCTGTTGCTGTTGCTGGCATGCATCCGCGTTGACATCTCACCTGTCCCGCAGGGTCCTGGCTCATGGAAGACACATTGTGGAGGGCATCTATTGTCTCCCCACAATGTCTATCAATGACCTCGATGTAATTCCGAATGGCACCGGCAAGGTCACGGATGCTGTCATTGATAGCGGTGTAATGAGCCCTCTGCGCCCTTAGTCCTTGTCTAGTGTACCGTTCTATACGTGCCTGTGCCTGCATTATAGCCCGGAACATACTGGAGGTTGTAATACCTCTGGGGGCACATCTGCCAGGGGCAGTACAACCAGTGGTGCTCCCCTGAGAACCCCTGGACATCCACCTATGTAGTACCATTCCAGGAATCCGGCTATGGCTGCTGTGAGGGGATGCAAGTGCCATGGGTACTACACTCTCCTGGTCAATGCCAACTGTATGCTGTCCCTCGGCTAAGGCCATTGGTGATGAGGGATGTATCGGCAGTATGAGTGTGCGCATAGATGGGGTTGAACGCTGTGTACTGTCAATTGATGGACCAATGACAGACCCTGTCAAACCTTCCTGTGCCAGAATACATGTCTCATCATCTCCGCTATTAGTGGCAGTGACTTCAGGTTCCCTGATGCTTTCAGCCACCCTAAACTCAGCACCTGTGAGAGGAAGACAGGAAACACACTTTACAATCTGTACATGATGTTAGCACACATGCACACATGAGCACATGCACACATGCACACATGAACACATGCACACATGCACACATGAACACACGAACACATGCACACATGAACACATGCACACATGAACACATGCACACATGCACACAAATACACTCCTCACCACAGCACATACACACACACATCAGCAATCCAACACATACTCAATAGTGGGTGAAGGTGGGTGACAGTATCACAAGGCAAACAGTCACCTCATATGTGTCAGCATGCAGAATATGTGTTACTCAAGACCATGCAGTGCAAGTGTAGACGGCCCTATTTAATGACATTATACATGGCTTTGATGCATGTGTGTAGTTGTTCAGTGATTGGCTGCACCCTGGAACACAATGTGTACATGGACACAACATTGCTGTGCATGTATTATCAGCTCTGCTATGTCCTGTGCATCATCACTCACAGGTATACATACCATGGCTGCATGTGTTATCTGTGTGACACATAGATTGCCATTTGTGATTACAGTGTCTGTATCCATAGCAGATAATAGTGGGCACAGGTGTAGCACATGCATGCTATGTACACACACGGGATGAGTGGTGCATGTAGACATGAAGGAATCCCAATGCTCAACATGGCACTTGTACAGTGGTTATGGTGACTGTGGGACATATTGCAGATATGTCGGTGCCAGCCATGACATGGCATGCTACATGACTGCAACATTAAACACCACACATACCCAATGTGTGTCATGTGACCTATACACCCAATAGTATTCCAGGACATATATGTGACACTTTGTACAGATGGCGGCTGCTGTGCATATTATGTATACTGGCATATGTAAGCACACACACAACATGCTATGCATATTGTGTATAGGTGCATATGTTTGCACACACACAACATTGAGGTGCAAAGCAATGACTGCTATGTGTAGTACTGTGGTCACTGTAACTGGATGGGGTGTAGTACCATGTGCCATCATCATCATGCATCTTGTGGTCACTCATGGCTACTAATGTGTGACAGACCACCGCCTAGCATGCTGTACCTGAACGGCAGTACTGTGGCTACGTTCACAATTACACAGCTACTTTGTACATAGGTGTGTGAGGTGCCCAATAGGGAGCATTGCCTAACACGACTGTGTTACGTGTTGAAGAGTGTTGCACAGCCCCATGATAGGCCTCTACCCCTGAGGTACATCATGTGTGTGTGGATGACATGTGGGATACTGAAGTGTGACCTTACAGCGGGTGTGTGGTAACGCCATATGTACCATGTTTTTGTGTACTGCGTATGATAAACATGTTATGTTGTGTACAGCTGTAGCAACTATGCCTATCCAATGTGCAGTGATGCTCTGTGTATTGCATGTCATTGAGGCAGCTACTGACATTACTGAGCTGTGCAATGTCTTACAGCAAACATGCACAGCATGCATTATGGGTAGGTGTGTTACATGTACATGGCCTACACCTCACCTATGACATGCACATTTCATTACCAACATTGCAATTATATCACACTCACCAGCATGGATCGTCTGCCCTGCTGTCACACCAGAGGGACCTACGAGAATATGAGAGAGTTCGTCAGTGGCCACAACTGTGGCATTGCTACAGTGGGTATGCTAAACTACAGTAGAACAACAGTCAACAGTCACAGGTGTAGAGATAATATTCCAAATATCAGTATTGTACAATACTAGGCAGCACAACTGCTAAACACACAGTACACATCTCACGTAGACATAATCTAACAATACAGTTAACTGTAGTCTACAGATAGGGCATGTTACCTGCTCGCTCCATGTGAACATGCTGGGGGGCTCCGGCCTCCATGACAACACATGTCACAGGTTGTTGCTGCTGTTGTCCAGGAGCCACCACGCTTAGGAGCAGCTCCTCCACTCTGGTGATGGGGGGATGAATGGACACCCCACCACCTGTGGCAAGCTGTTGTCTTTGGATATCAGATGCACGCCGCCAGACATCTAATTAAATCACTACAGTGATGGCGTACCTGCTCATATGTCCAGTTATGCATGCCTATGTCATTTAACCAACGAACAAGATCCTGCCACAATACAGTCCACTCCTGCTGGTGCTGGCTGTTTCGGGAAAACAGCATTGTGCACTGCTGCACCAGGCTTTACACAATCTCATCTTCCTCCGCTGCTGTGTACGACGGGCTGCGTTGGTGGGCCATCTGGCTGAAAAAGATATGAACAATATGTGTGAGCGAGTCCTGTTGCACACTTTAAAACCTTTAACTAAAGATATCACTTTACTGACATATATACCATCCATTTGTCTGTCAGAGGTTACACACGTTCAATACCACTTATTGGTTCTCAGGCCAAAACTGACTAACAGTGCCTGGCACACTCTATATATCACACCACTATACAACAGTACCCGGCACACTGTTTGTGACACAATGCACAACCTCGACACAGGGGTATATATCACACCAATGCACGAACAGATATGTCATCCATTGCAATGAATGTAAAGTACAGTTACAGTAGTACCAGTCAACCACCCTAGTCATTGATGCAATAGCCCTGCCTAACATATGTGTACAGTTGTTACTATAGGTGGCATACTGCTGTAACAGAGTATATATGTTGCTGGATACACACGTATACCCTGCAACACACATATGATTGCAGCCATGGTACAGGCATAATTACACACACATCAGACAAACATACAACACACCACTGTATGCCAACACAGATGAGCATTACCTGTGTACCATACAGTACTGTGTGCCACTACTTACAAACCCTTATGCCTGAGTTTTGTCCTCTGCTTAGACTACAGGAAACACACAAGACAATGTTTCCAAGCAATGTGAACAAACACCATACTGTGCTGTTTAGGCCTACAGCTTCAGGTAGTACTACATTTCATATGGGAGTTGGATTCATCAGCAGTACCACTCACTAAGCATACATGTATTGCTTTAGCCTACAATGAGACACCACGGTCATCAACAAGGAACTACGTCACATTTTATGCCATACTACTATGTCTGCCTAACAGTACAATACACATCTTTTGCTGGTGTCACAGCTAGAATAGATACTACAATGTCAGATACAACTTCACACTAACCTATCACACCTTTACAGACCTTGCACACATTCAGCGTTACACTTATTCAACCTCACATAGCAGATATTGCATTGAGCACATGTGTGAGTGCATAGTGTCATAGGTAGGTAATATGCTATTGGCCCTAGGGCCTACAGCAGCCTAGCCATATGCTACCCTGGCCTTTGACACACATGTACTTTGATTTCACTTGCCCCTGCCAACCAGAACCACAGAGGGGGTTCTTGGGGTGTATTACCAATCTCCCAAACAATCATCAGGGGTATTTATGAAAACTGCTAATGAGGAGCCTTGTTTGCAATTGCTAGGTGGTCTATTCCAGTGTATGGCATATGTCTGAGATAGGAACCTATCCCTCCAGCATGTGCTGTTTAGTGAGCTGACAAGGTTTAGGGCCCTAGAGCGTGTATCCCGGAGGGATTGTGATATGTTGCCATGGTGGTTGTCACCCAGCTATGGGTGTGACATACCTCTGTGAGGCCGGTATGCAATACAGTCTAGATGTGTTTTTGTGAGTCAGTCTGCATAGGGCATCTGTTTGCGGCCAGTATTACCCTTTGTGAGGTATGTCTGTGGCCTTTCCACCTGCTGCAGTTGTCATGTGAGGTACATACCACACAGGGCATTGTGATGAGTAGAGAGGAACACTGACCTATATTTCCCTAGATGACACACCTGTTGTCATGGCACATACCACACAGACAGATTACAGGTCTAGTGTGGCACTGTCTTTATCAAAGAGGTGGCTACTGTCCACCTGTGTCCCATGTTCCCTTTTCACACCTTCGGTGTTGGGTAGATCTCTACCTATGTGGTAGTTAATGGGTACAGTGTTTTGGAAAGGAGGAATGGCACTGCAGTATCAACACTTGTCTACGGTCCATCCTATGGTCACCACACACCTGTTGCAGTACATATGGCCCCATGTCTCTCTCTCTCTCTCTCTATATATATATATATATATATATATATATATATATATATATATATATATATATATATATATATATATATATATATATATACATACACATATCTATACACATACAGGTACACATCCATTGCTGTACACATAGATGTACATATAGGCACATGTACAGTCCACCTTTCATGGAGGGGATATCAGTTATGCGACAGTTGTGGGATGTACAGTTATGTGATTATATTGCACAGTGTTGTGCAGAATGCATGTGGGTGTCCTCGGCCCATGTAGTTTTAGCAGGCCTCACTGGCTGTAACACAGCAGATCTGACAAATCAGTCCCACAGCGTTTAACCAGCACATGACATATATCAGCACTGCTTGCTGTTTTCTATGCCACACACTACGACCTACATAGATATATGCACATAACAACCTTCAACGACAGATATCTGTCCACCATTCACTAACAGTTGCAGTATGTCCCTTGCCCTATGCACATATGCAGATACAGATCAATATGTACTGCTGCCACACATGGATGATTTGCAGTGTGTAGAGTACTTTTCAGGAACATCTACTACATGCCAAAACATACATATGAGTTACATACCTTACCTTTGTATTTCCCTGCTCCGTCTGTTACAGTTTTGTAGGGTTTTTTTTTTGGTTGTTTGTTTTGGGTTTTCGCCCTCTGTTTCTGTCTCTGTTTCTCTCTCTGTTGTCTGTGTCTCTGTCTGTGTCTCTCTCTCACTCTCGCTCTCTATCTCCCTGTACCTGCAATGGTATTATTGCATGTGTGGACAGCAGGTACAGCCTGCTTTTCTAGGTATCTGCACTTGTGCATCTGACAGCCTCTGCACCAATTGCTGCCCTCCATTCAGTAATTGCATGCAGCCTGCTGTTACTCACCTCTGAACAGTTTGTGGTTTGTTTGTGTTGACATTAGCACAGGCTGCTCAACACAACTGGACATATTTCAGTACCGAGTATGCCTACCTACACCCTGTTTTTTGCCTGAATACACAGGTGTGTTGAACCTTTAGGTAGGGGTGCAGAACTGCAAAGAGCATTTTTTATTATCATTTGAGGTTTATCTTGCTGAACATACAAGATTGCTGTGTACCTGTCAGTCTATCAAGGCAAGTGATCTGTCTGCGTAGCTCCCACCTGTGGACATATCCAGATGGTAGCTAGAGGTTAGCACCACACTAGTCTTTTCAGCACTGGCACATTGGCATTGTCGCAGTTGGTTGCTAGCAGTACATGGCTACATCCTGTGATATTTCTGTGTTGTACTCCTACATAAGGGCATGCTTGTGGAACTCCTTCCAAAGCTGTTCGCAGAGTGTGTAACCGCAGTAATGCTGATATGCCTGTGTGTTTCTGCCTCTGCCAGGCCTCAGATACTCTCAGGTATATATTTGAACGGCCTCAGTGAAAGGTAAATATACGTTAGATACACCTGCAATATTTTACAGACATATTGCAGTTGAGACTTTCTTGGGAATCACAGCATATGTATACCTACACCTTTTCTGACGTGCAAGCAGTGTCTACTCTCACCTATTGACATTATTCATTACGTGTGATTCCACACTTGTCTGCCTAAAGTTAGTACTTTCCAGAGTGATTCAGTGGGGCACAGCTAACATTTGTTTACAAATCCGGGACATCCCTGTAAAGCAGTCACAGTTGGGGTGTCTGGCCTCTGCCCTATTCAACTTTGCCAGTATTTATCCTGGTCTGATACTGTGTGGTGTTTGTAAGGTGCTACTGTAACAGTATTCTCTGCTTGGATGGCTGGTTCTCTTTTCAAAGTCATGTCATGCAATTCCACAACAGCTGCTGGTAAAGACCCACAGAACAGGATTTGTGTTATACCATTCCTAATTTCCATTTACATTCCCTCATTGTAATGCATGATATATTTATTTCAGCACCAAGTTATTTGCATATCTGCTGTGGCTTAGTGGTAATTCATGCAGTCAATGGTCTGGGGTTTGAGACTGGCAGAGGTCTTTTCTTTTGCTGCTGGACAGAACAAGGGCCCTTCCATAGAGTGACTAAGGCACTTTTAAGCAGTTGTAAGTGGATTTGCGTGACGCATAGCTAAGCGCACACATGCGCACACCCGCTTAAACCCGCTTACTACTGCTTAAAAGTGCTTACTCCTGCTTACTACTGCTTAAAAGTGCTTACTCCCGCTAACCCCCACGCTAATTTCAAGAAAAGAAACTGGGGAGATAGGACAGTGGTGAAAAAGGGGGCACAAAGAGGGACAGACAGTAGGTAAACAAGCTCAGGATGTGCAGGATGGGTGTAGGGAAGGTCCATAGCTGCCCATTTCATTACCAGCAACAGCTGTGCATATGCAATAAATTTGAAGTGAAATTTGAAACCATCCACCCCTGGGAGAGGGGTGAGGACAACAAAGTATGTTGTACTGCCAATTATAATTATCAGTTTACATGTCCAATGGACATGTGTGCGAAATGGGCAGCTATGTATGGGGCGTAATTGTTTTGTGGGTACAGATTGCCCCTTTTTTTTTTTTCAGGTGAGAGTGGAAAGTGAGGTAGAGGAAGTAGGTATGTTCGGGGAGGTAGGTTGGGGAAGTAAGCAGACAAGACAGACAAGATGCATACAAGGGCGGTGTATGACACATGGGGTGGGTGAACACAATTGACGGGGTTGGATGTTTGGAAATTGCAAGCCCTTGAGCCCACAGATGGTAACAGTGGAACTGAGAGCCCCACCCATGTGCAGTCACCACTGCACCTTCACAGCCCTGAGGGTGGCTGTGCTGGGGGCTGCATAGGATGGGCAGGCTCACCCGTGAGACGTGCCACTCTAGCCTTGAGCTGGTTTAGGGGATCAGCAACTGAGCGCTGGATCTCCCTACGCACAACAGCCCGGACCCTTTGAAGGGTGACAGGTGGCCCTTCTCCGCCCACGCTTGCACGGGGGGGGACGAGACCCATCCCCTGCAGTGCTTCCACCCAAAGGTGGCACAGGACCAACGGAGGAGGGGAGCCCGGGCTGGGCACCGGAGATGCTGGTGCCAGGTGCACTCGCCAGCTGAGGAGGGACAGGTGGGTCCGCTGGGACCGGCCTTCCCATACGTTCTGTGGTTAGGTGTGTTTAATTACAACATAAACAACAGCATTCCAGATTAGTTGTAACAGCATGCAGTAATATTCCCATTAACCCAACACACCAAGTTTCCAACAGTTAAACAGCAAGCATAACACATGCATATATTGAACGACAGTGGATATTCCAAAAGCATGCAGGGATGTTTGGTAGCAGCAGGCCGCCATGACTGTGGTGTTTGAACAGGGCACATGCATCAACATGAATGCAAATATTTATAGAACAATAGGTCATATGTCCCAACAAATATTTAAGATTACACATACCCATTGAGGTGTGGAATTGCATGGTTTATGCACATACAGTAGGGTATAGAAAAAAACCTTGATTAACATCTTATAATTACTTTTAGTCTACACTACATTCGTAGTGACTGCAAGTGTATATCCCCTACATGTATTATTACACTTGCCACCATGCATTAGGTTGTGTAATGGGTTTGGCTAGTTCAATATATGCCTGACCTATATCTGACATACTAACTATCCAAGATGCAGATGTTACTGCTACATATTCCTTGATTGCATTTATATTTCTTTATCTGCATATCTGGATGTTTTCACATGACATTTTAACTTCTATTTGTACAGAACCCTGCATTTCTTGACACCCACTCACATTTCTGGGGAACAAATTAACATGCTACTCGTGTGCCAGATTTACTTATGCATGCCAGCCAGTAACTGACTGTTGAGGACTGTATATATGTTTCACAGCTACTAGCACTTCCATCACTCACTTTATATGGGACTGCACAACTCTGGGTTGCCAGCACTTTTTAAAACAGTACTATTTGTATAATGCAAGGGTACAACAACATTTCAAACTAAGTGACACAGACACACTCCGGGTTTTAGACCTTTATTAATGACATTACACACTTTTCCACAAGCTCACTCCTTTATTTGTTATAACGGTGCATATGGAAGACATATTCAAGACATATTATACCTTTATTAATAGGTTAGAACACTCTTTTTCAGGCTCACTCACTTATTTTATATGACAGTACCTGCAGAGATATTATTCCGGACATATGTTACCTTTCCTAATGGGTTACTACACTCTTTTTCTGGCTGTCTGACTTTTTTATCTGACAGTACATGCAAAGGACTTATTCAGGCCATTTTATGGCTGTATTATTGCACTACAACACTTTATTTCATGCTCTCTCCCCTATTTTATATAACAATACATGCAGAATAATCACTAACCTGCCTGGTGGCGCAGCCTTAGCAGCCTATCTGCATAGGCTTGCTGATTCACAGCATGGTCACCTGCAGCTGTAAAGTAAATAAAGGGATATTGAGACATACCTATCCGTTATACAGAATCAATTATCAATCCTTACATACTGCATTCCATGGCTACCTACTCAGTTGTGGGGCATCCTGCATCCCACGGGCCTCCTGTATCCATTGGTTCAGGCGGTCCTGCTTCCGTCTCTTCAGGTCTGCATGGTGGTGACAGACCTGCTCACCAGTCCAAGGAACACCTGTGACACTGGTGAGGTCATGAGCTAACCGGTTCCAAGCCTCTGCCTTGTACTCCATCCCTTGGACCTGGCCCTGCAGGAGTCTTGACTCATGATGGTGGACAAGGAGCCAAACCGTGTATTTAGACTCCTCGATGCACCAACGTTGTGCTCGGAAGCATGTACCCTCTCCAGCACAAGCCATTCTAACTGCAGATGTGAGCTACAATCAGTTATGGTGAGTATTGCCACCTATGGTGCTTAAATATGCCGCATTTCCCGCACTTTTTTGTGATTGGCCGTTTTTGAAAATTCTCGGCTGACTGCAGACCTGCTTAGTAATGATTAATCTACCATTACTAAGTATAAGTATGTTAACAGTGGCTGTTTCTCCTAAGATGTCATGGCTTAGTGGTTCTGTACTTTGATTATGATGCACAGAGTCCTGGGTTCGAACCTTGTCATTCATTTTATTTTCATACTGTCCAGACAGGCTAGGGGGTGTGGCTGCGTTTAAGCAACTTTGCTCTATGTTGCTCCACGGTGCCCTGGTTGGCGTGGCACGCACGTCCGTGCAAACACATTGCGCTGGTTAAAGCGCTATTTCACTATGGGCACCTCTATTGCACTGGGTAAAGTGCTCTTAAACTTTGGGCACCTCTATTGCTCTGGGTAAAGCACTCTTAAACTTTGGGAACCTCTATTGCGCTGGGTAAAGCGCTATTAAACTATGGGCAACTCTATTGCGCTGGGTAAAGCGCTGCTTAACTGCAAGCGATTATATATCAGGATCCTTTAAAAATATAAAATTTGTTCACTGATACATTGGCCATTTCACTGCTTTTTACTAATATTTTAATCATATTTGTCAGGTATTATTCCATATACTGATTTAAAACATAAATAAGAAGGGAAGTGGTGGGACTCGAACCATGAATGCCTCTTCTTTGTGCGAACACTCTACCATTACGCTATTGCTATTTGGTGTGATTTGCATAAACATTTTTTCTTATGCTCTTCCATGTCTGAATTGCTAACTGCAGCTAAGCAATGGGCACACCCATGCACACACGTGCAAATATGGGCAGCTATTTTGGGAATTTAAAAAAAATAAAATTAATGTTTTACTTTTTATAATTGGGATGGGGGTTTACAATGTAGGGAGTGTGGTGTTGGGTGCAAGGACATTTTAGCAGACTCGCTCTTGTGTAATTTCATTTTACTTTTCCAAACCTTGCAGGTGCGTGGACATTTAGACTGCTCGGCAGTCGGACACGCCCCCTGCTTTCTTACACGGTCCGTGTAAGACTTACGGTTGAGTCAGCTTGCCCTCATGAATATTCATGGCACGCTGACATCATACCGTTCAACTGCAGCCTCCGAGTAAGACTTATTAAGTCTTACATGGAGGATTCAGGAATCCGGGGGTAAATGTAATAAATATTTAAAAATATGTAAAAAAATACTTGCAACAAATGAAAAAAAACTTGTGTAAAATAAAATGTATGTATATAAAATTAAGTTTTAACTAGCTGATGCCAGCTTCACTTTTTTCCTTTCAAGAGCTTTTAACTTCAGCACAGGGGCTATTGAGCTACGTTCATTCAGACCTGGCCAACTATCTGCCTGTAAGCAGATTTGCCACCTGACTCTTTTATCTCTAAAAGTAGCCCCCATGGCTTGTTGTCCTGTATAGGTACTGAATTTATAGACATAAAGCTGAACTTATGTTCACTATTACAATTAATGTGTTTAGCCAAGACATTGTTCTGATTTTGTCTCTTTACAGCATATTCATGCTCATAAATTCTCTGCTCGAGTTTTCTTCCATTTTCCCAACGTAGAAACACTGGCAGGAAGAGCAGGAAGTCAAATAAACTACTGCTTTGGAACAACAATTGTATTTACTATTCACGTAATATATTATGTCTCTCACTACAAAACTGTTAGCTACTTGAACCTTATGGCACCAGGAACATGCCCCACACTTCATCATTCCTTGTCCCCCTCATAGATCAGCTCCCTGCTTAATTTTAAGTAGGTCTTTAAAATTAGGCCCCTTCCTGCATATAATCGTGGGTTTATACCCCACATACTGTCTCATGTAGGAATCTTTCAGTAGTATGGGCCAGTTTTTTTCAAAGATTAATCTTAAAGCTTGGGCCTCCTTACTATAAGTGATGACAAGTGCTTTAGTAAAATCTGATGAAACTTCTTTTGTTTCATTAAGACTAAAGTTCTGAAAACTAGACTCATTAAGAACTACTACTATTTTTTATGTACAAATATTGCTGTTGTTTTGCTCTTTGATCATTCTGTTGGTGTCAGCTATGCCGGACAAAAGGACTCACTGTTATCCAACTGAATAAGGAAAGATTTGATTTAATTTCTCTTTGTGTTTTTTTTCTTACATTTATTCATGAACCTTTCCTTTGCTGCCTGACAGCCTTTACTTTCAATTTTATTTATTAGTGTGTGTGTGTATACACATAGGTGTGTACATTGGTTCTTAGTCTTTATCAGGAAGCATGATGACAGCCATGCCAAATATTTATTTATTAGTTATTTAACATTTGTTTACGTGGAAAGTCTGACTTGGAACAAAGCCAATTTTTAGTGGAGGCCCAGGAAGAAATGCTCCAGATGCATGTCTTTGTGATGTTTGAGGAAACCGGAGCACCCAGAGGAAACCCACACAAACACAGGGAGGACATGCAGACTCTGCACAGAAGGCACTCCAGCCGAGAATCAAACCAGAGAACCTCTTGCTGTGAGGTGACAATGTTACCGCTGCACCACTGCGCCGGCCAAACATGCCCCTGCACCCTCTAGCCTGTGTGAAACAAGGGGGCATAAACCCTGTCATTCATCTGCCATGCCCACTTGGCTTCTTCAGTGTCAGAGTCATTAGTCGGATCAGGGTAATCTGATTCATAGGCAGGTATTTATCCCTCTACATCATGGAGCTAGTCTGTAGCTTGGAAAAGCTGTTATAAACAAGCCAGATTCATTTCCAATTTATTGTGTGAGTGTGTGTGTGTGTGTGTGTGTGTGTGTGTGTGTGTGTGTGTGTGTGTGTGTGTGTGTGTGTGTGTGTGTGTGTGCGCGCGCACATCCAGCTGGACAAACCTTCTGTGATATTCAAGCAGTAAGTGAAGAAGCCATTGCATCTTTATCTAGCTCCTCGTATTTATTTTAACATTTTTTTCAGAAGTTCTAAACATACCTCGGAAAATGTTTTGATTATCTCCTGTATAGCTTTTTATTATGGACAGAATTAATCAGACTTCCTGACTCTCGTAAAATCATAAACTCAAATTGCTTATTTTTCTCTTTTGGTTCTAATGGTGCAATATTTTATCTACAAATTACCGTGTTACATAAAATATTTGACATGCTCTGGTTTAGCTGTTTCAATTTATTTGTAATGTATTTATTATTTATGATTATGTTTGTTGACCAAATATGTCATTCTTGGCAGGAGTGTAGTGAAAAAATGTACTGAAAAAATGTCATTTGTCCTCACAGTCTCATATTGCTCCCCCTTAACCTGCTTTGCATTTAGAAATGTATACTTTTCTCCAGATGTTGCCCGTATGCGCATAATAATAATCTCTTGCATATTTGTAAGTTGTTGTCCATTAAGAGTAGGTATTTATATTATTACCAGTTTTCTGACGGAGAAGGTGCCCTAGTAGGACAGGGTCTTTCACAGTATAGAGGCTAAACAAATATCACCAATAAAAAGCCTGTATGAGATGGAGTACAGTGGTAGATCTTTTAATCTGTCACTGAAGGATAGGCACCTTAGTCTTATAACTTTTTTTTTATTGTCAGGAAACAAAGAAACCTTTTGAGTTGGGCACGTTGTTTGGAGAGCTGCATGCTGAAAGAAGAAGTGCACTCTGTGATGGGCCAGATGAAATGAACAGAGAGGAGCTATGGCTTCCTTACATCTAGAAGACAGGCTGGAAAGCTTTCCTAATCATAAGCGATACATAGTGGACAAAAGGCAGTTCACATTTGAATGAGTCTAGATCCCTAATGACTGTGTTGATTTGAAAGGGAGTGTGATTTAAGTGGCCTGCAGTAGGATAAGCTCATTCCCAAAATGAAATTATGCTACAATCTTTGAACCTGAGCTCATGTTTGGTACACCAGTTGTTGGCACAATCATTTCTGTGTGTCTACAATTGACCTAACAAGAGTATGCAGTATGTAGGCACCAGCAAACCTTGTTAGTCATCATCGTGTGACATCAGAGAAGTATATTCTTAAGAACAGATGTTCTAGGACTGAGCTCTGTGGGAGCCTCAAGCTAAGTGCAGCACAATGTCTGATTGTCTCAAAGCCAGTTTCTTATCCAGTGGGCTCTGGATTGAAATAAGTGGTGCCATCTGAATAAAGTTCAGTGCAGTACTGATTATTGTCTCCAATTATATTTTTTAGAGTTTTAATTCCTTTTTATGACAGGTTGGAGACGATTTGTTATATATTGCATGAATTTTTGATAATTCCACTTGAAGTATTTATGTTTTAATCTCCCAGTGTAGTTATTGCAGATAGACACAGATTATACCTCTCAACCTCTTACAGCAAGAAATCTGGACAAAGACAAAAATAATGGGGAACAAAGGCCCAAAAATAGGACAAATTTTAAATATTCACCTTATACAGCTTAGAAAGTTGCTTGAATAAAAGGTTTTGTGTTATCATGTATTTTCTGAAGGATGTGAAGTCAGAAACTCAAATGTCTGTCATTATTTATTATATTCAATCCTCAATGAATTGCCAGAAAACTACACATTTTATGAGGAATAGACCAAAAATATCTCGCAAAAATCTGGACATTCTACAAAAATCTGCACAGTTGAGAGATATGACACAGAAATCTCAGTAAAGTAATTTAGATGACTGTGGAATTCTGAGGTGTGGAGCAACCTTGCTCACTGTGTCTTTGGGGGACACTTCTAAATTCTCCATGTTGTCAGTGGTAATATCTACAATATTATTTATACCAAAAATAAAAACAAATATGTAATTAATCACAGAGATTATAAAGTTTAACTGGTGAACAGATTTGTTTCACTTTAATAAACAAAAATGTAATATTAAGTTTGAGTACTCTCTTGTTTTCCTGCCTTACTGAACTAGAGTAGTCCAGTTTCAGAGTTGCTGATCCCTGGGCTTTGTTTTTAGTTCCTGTTACTGATTCTTTGCTTACCAGTGGGAGTGGGAAGCACTGAGCAGCCTTTCTGTCCGATTTGGTGAAGTTTCAGCCAGAAATTAGTAGTCCATTGGTTGTTTTGGGCCAATTCCTAGCTCCTTTCAGCCCCCTGCTATAAAACACGCTAAACACGCGTTTTCCAGCTTGTACCAACTCAGCACAGATCCTCGTGGTGGCCTGCAGAGTGATCCAAGCAGCAGAGAGCTAAAAGAGTGACTTTCTACCAGATATAAGTATTTTTGTGGCTTTCCCACTGTTATTTAAGCTAGCAACTGCATTTCGCCTGTTTTATTGCTACTTTAAGTGATTTCTGCATTTTACACTGTTTATTGCACTTTAAGTTACTAATTGTTGCAAATTGTTTCTGTAGGCTACACACTAAAGTGCGCTAGCCGATTTACAGCAATTACTGTCTGTTTTTTTCCTTGTCTCTGTAATAAAACAAAAAATCTCTTGTTTTCCTGCCTTACTGAACTAGAGTAGTCCAGTTTCAGATTTGCTGATCCCTGGGCTTTGTTTTTAGTTCCTGTTACTGATCCATTGCCTTATTAGGAAGGAGGGAAGTTTCTTTGCTTACCAGTGGGAGTGGGAAGCACTGAGCGCCTTTTGTCTGATTTGGTGAAGTTTCAGCCAGAAACTAGTAGTCCATTGGTCGCTTTTGGGCCAATTCCTAGCTCCCTTCAGCCCCTGCTATAAAACACGCTAACGCGTAAGCCGATTTAGCTGGAGTTACCACTGTTGCACACAAGAGCAGCGGTTAAACAAGGTTAAACTATTTGGGCCATCTAAATTCCACTCTTCCAATTTTCCCTTAAAACTACCTTCCTCGAGCTGTACTGCTGATCTAACCAGCATATCCTATAACTGAAAAGTTCATCTCTACTTGATTCCCAAGTAGACTATTCTCTATCTGTAAAGCCTAGCACTTACTCCTACAGTACTTGCACCTTGATAAAGCACTCTTATTATAGATAGTACCCCACCAGCCTAAAACCCACTTCCCGAGTCCTTTGAAAGTCTCTTTATCTACTACTTCTAGTATGTCGAGGGATCAGTTGCTAGTGTCCTCTCCAGCTCAACTGGTGAACCTGGGAATATTGAGGCAATGTTACAACTGCCTCATGTACACAGACAATCCTCTCCTTCTCCGACAAAACACAAATACATGCGAGAGATGCAACTATACGGCCAAACTGGAGGCTGAGCTCTCTCAACATAGGACTGGCAAGACCAGACAGGAGGAGAAGGTAACCACACACAATACATACCCAGTCACACATGGTACCATCACAACTTCAAATCATACACATACTCACACAAAGACATACTCGGAGGCTCTGATCAAAAATTTACCAAAACAGCAGAGGCCACCAAAGCAGATACCCAAACAACTACCACCTCACGACCCAACACATGCAACACATAGACCACACAGTCAGAGTGTCAAACAGTCACAGCCCTTAAGGCCAAACAAAATGCCAGACACACTTGTCATTGGTGATTCCATAGTCAGACACACTGACGTGTCGCTCACCAGACTGAGTAAAGAGAAGGTCACAGTAAGCTGCCTGTCAGGCGCTAGAATCCGCCACATAACGCAAGCACTCAGGTCTCTCAACAGCAGGTACAACTACGACTCAGTCATTGTCCACGCTGGTGTCAACGACCTGAGACGTACCTCCTTGGACTACATGAAAAGGGACATCGAGGAGCTCTCTGATTATGTAGCCCAGGCAGGTATGACCCTGACCTTGAGCAGTATCCTACCTTCACCTAGAATGATGCCACAATACAGTGATAAGATGATCAGCTTTAATAATTGGCTTAAATTCTGGTGTCATTCAAAGGGGATCCAATGTCTGTCTGCCTGGGATGACATGCTGGACAAGCCACGCTGCTTCGCAAGGGACGGCTTGCACCTGTCACCCTGGGCTTCCGGATATTGGCAAAGGCTCTTGCCACCCCATAGTGCCTTTTTAGGCAAGGCTCAAATTCTAAACCTACCACCCTAGAACACCAAAAGGAAAAAAACTAAGGGTAATGCTGCTCAATGCCAGAAGTCTCAATCTCAAGATGCACGCACTCGAGGCCCTTCTCAATATGGAGAACATCGATGTCTGTGCTGTGACAGAAACCTGGTTCAAGGCTCCTGAGAGCACCCCAGCACTAACAGGTTTCACCTCATATCATGCGTTCCGCCCCAAAATCCGGACAACACCAAGAAAGGAGGGGGTGTCCATATTCATAAAGGACACCCACACCTCAAGGTTGGTGGCAACGCATGATGCATCGGAGACCATCCAGGTGCAATTAACCATAGGCAAGACTGCTCTGCAATTTGTAGCATGTTACAGGCCACCCTCTCAAACTCAGGAACCTCACATGGCCTTCCTGAAAACATTGGAGGGATAAATGTATCTCCAAACACCATCATACTAGGTGACTTTAACTACCCTAATATAGACTGGGAACACTACTCAAGCCCGAACACTCTAACCCAAAGATTCCTGGAGTTCATAAACTCAAATGCCATGGAACAACTAGTCACCATCCCCACAAGAGGAGAAAACATACTTGATCTCATCATCACGAACATGGGATCAAAATGTTCAACACCGAAGTATACCCCTCACTGGTGAGATCAGATCATAAACTAATCTCGCTGGAGGTCCTCATCCCGCCCCACCTGAAACAAAAAGACCACAGTGAAAAACTTCTCAAAAGCCGATTTCACACTTCTAAAACTAGTGTGGTCTCCTTTAAGGCCCCTGAGCCAGTGGTAAACATTACTCAAACCGCTGAATCACTTACAAATGCCTTCTACCAGCACCTACAGGACTGCATGGATCAGGCAATCCCAAACAAAACTAAGACTCTCTGTACCAAAGGCAAGCGTCCAGTCTGGTGGACCCCAGCCATAAACAAGCTCTACAACAAAAGGAGGAAGCTACTACAAGATAGAGCAAAATCCTTGAAAGGTAAGACACCTTTGATCATTATAAGTAAAAACTAAGAGCTCTCATAAAATCATCCAAGGCAAATTTTGAGAGAAAAATCGCCAAGGACTCTAAAGAGAATCATAAGGCCTTCTTTAGCTATGTTAGAAACCTAGGAGGAAACTCCCAGATATGCTCAGAATTAGTTCAAAATGATGTGAAAATTACTGAACCTACACACATTGCCAACATACTGGCTGACAGGTTCAGTGCAAACTTCTCCCCTCCCCCAAAAGGAGAGATATCTATTCCAGAGGATTGTAGCCCCCAAACATCTCCAACGCCCAGGTGAGAACTGCCCTCACTAAGGCAAAAACACAGCATCCATGGGACCGGATGGTGTCCCCGGCTGTGTGCTTCATGAACTCAATGAGGAATTAAACCCACAGTTAGGACAGCTGTTTAATCTTAGCCTCACCTCAGGATACGTGCCCAAGGAGTGGCGACGGCGACTGTGGTCCCACTTCATAAGGGCGGTGCCTCCACAGACCCTGGAAATTACCGCCCATTAGCTTGACAAGCCTTATCTGCAAAGCCATGGAGAGGATCATAATGGAACTCATAAATAAAGACATAGGGAACTTGCAGACTTTGGATCCAACTCAGTTTGGCTTTGTCAAAGGCAGATCCTGCCTCTTAAACTTGGTTGCCTTTTTCGAGTCAGTCACCAAGGCCATTGATGAGGCAACGGCAGTCCATACAGCCTACCTCGACCTGGCAAAGGCCTTCGACACAATACCCCACTCAGGTATCATCGAAAAACTCATCAGCTTGAATGTAAACCCATACATCACAAGATGGGTTGCAAACTGGCTAAGTGACAGAACCCACAGGGTCAGAGTTGCTGGAGCCATGTCAGACTCAAAGCCTGTCACAAGTGGTGTCCCACAGGGCTCAGTCCTGGGTCCACTCTTGTTCGGCATCTACTTTTCTGAAGTACAAGCAAACACAGGAGGGTTATGGCTGACAAAGTTTGCAGATGACTGCAAACTGGGCCATAGTCGAAAACACATCTGACACAGATATCCTCCAGAAGGGCCTCACAGAAATGGATAACTGGTGCCAGAGCCATGGCCTGAAGTTAAACGCCAAAAAATGCATAGTCATACCCTTTGGGAAAAACAAGGCTACCCCTAGCTACCATATAGGTGGCAATCCACTGAGCACAGAAAAAGTCATCAGAGATCTGGGGACCCAGGTTGACAGTAGCCTTTCGTTTGACACTCATGTTGCTAAAGTAGTTAGGAAAACCTTCTATATCACCCACCTGATCATGAAGGGATTCACATCTAGATCAAGGGAGGTCATCGTCCCCTGTACTCATCACTTATTAGACCTATGATTGAGTACAATGCCCGTTCGAATGTATCTGACCAGACACCTGCTGCAGCTTGAAAGGCCCCAAAAGTTCCTCACCAAAAGGATAAAGGGTCTCAAAAATATGTCTTATGCTGCCCGACTGAAAGAACTCCAGCTCTATTCAGTCTCATACCGCTTGCTCAGAGGTGACCTGTGCCTGACATATAAGGCCATGTCAAACCCAGATTTGATGAATATGCTTCACCTCAAAAATCTAGATCCCTCAGAACCACAAGGGCGGAGACTTAAACCTTGACACGGTTATAAATAGAACGTGCTGGAGGGACAGATTCATCACCCAGAGACTCCCTATGCTGTGGAACAAAATCCCGGTACATGTGAGGCAGAGCACCTCTCTGGTCTTGTTCAAGAGGAATCTTGACCAATGGATGGGAGATTGCAGATATACCCCAGGGATTACTTCAGCGTCACTGCTTGACAGAGGCACAGCAAAATGATAGGCATAGTTTTTATTCAAACTAAAGGGGTGGCGAAAGCCACATAACTATGGGCTAGGCTTATAAATGCCCTTGGGCAGATAGCCTAGTATGAACCTATGAACCTATGAACCTAAGATATCATGAAAATGTAGGTTGATGTTGTGCATATATTATAGCTCACAGTAGTAAAGTTGGTATAATAAATATGCCATATGGAAAAACTTTTAGACAAACTTATAATTTAATTATATCAGTGTGATAATACTATGGTTTTCTACAAAATATGAATGTTATTAGCATAATGTGCAATAACTATCATTACATGTTTATGAATGTACAATGTAACATCAACTGTACCACATGTAATTGTCTTGTTATTCTTTTAGTTTTTATACCAGAAAAGTTTTCAATAAAAAGATATTTTATAAAAAAAGATGTCATGAAAATGATCCTTTCGGTTAGTGTAACTGCTTGTTAATGGTTACATTTCATATCAACCAGGATGCCTGTTAAAACATAAGAAAAGACTATGCTGACAAAATAATTTAAATGTAAACAGAAAATACAAGTAAAACAGTAAACATTTTGGGAAATATTCTTCAGAAATATGTTAATGACTCAAAAGAAACATCTGTTTTCAGATTTCCTAATAGTGACCCTGATTTCCTGACAACCCTAAAGACAGTAATGTTCAGCTACAATCTCT
>NC_056744.1:1654230017-1654234404 GCF_019279795.1 Protopterus annectens
GAGGCAGTGTTGCATAAACCAATTTTCAACATATTGGAAGACTGTTTGGGTGAGGGACTGGAGGGAGGGAATATTTTTAGCAGTGCAGATTAGCGTTGAGTCATCAGCATATTGAATGCAGGTGGCTTGTGGTATATTCAGATGTAGGTCATTGATAAATAAGGAAAAAAGAAGGGGACCTAGGATTGATCCTTGTGGAACACCAATATTTACTGAGAGTAAGGAAGATAGGTTGTTCTCCCAAAGGACTGCTTGTTGCCTGTTATGGAGATAGCTCCTAAATCACTGTAGTGAATGTGGGCTGAGAGAATAAAGGTTTAGTTTGTCAAGAAGTATATTGTGGTTAACCATATCAAACGCTTTTGAAAGATCTATGAAAAGTGCTGAGGAGAAACAATTATTGTTCCTATTATTGTTTATGGAGTCAGAGAAGGAAAGGAGGGCAGTTGTAGTGCTGTGGAATGGTCTAAAACCGTGTTGACAGTTAGCTAGAAGTTTGTTTTGAAGAAGGTAGTTAAGCATTTGTTTGTGAACACATCTTTCCATAATCTTGGCCAATGGGGAAAGTAAAAAATGACGAACCAGTCGACCACAGTGTAAACGGAGCTGACAATAAGGCACAGACCAGAGCAATGCAGGTATAAAATGAAAGCGTTTATTCCAATTGAGCACACTGACTGAGCGCTTTCACCAGGTAAACTGGTTTCTTCAGAGTCATACAAAACACACCCAGCAAGTTGTTCTTAAATACTCACTAATTTCATAATTAAGTAATCAATCAATCAAATCTCACTTATAAAAGAAGCCTTGACACAAAGTCAAAATTAGTAAAAAACTCTCCAAGTATTAAACAGTGCAAAACACAAAAAGTAAAAAATGCAAAATACATGTGCATACTTATGCATATACACCATGGCAAAACCATGCATGTATACAAACATCTAACATAAGAAAAAAAATAAAAAATATATATATATACTCATGTGAGAAGGGTCTACACATAAATTGATTTAAATGTATATATAGAACTACAATAACCTAAAAGAATATATAAATATATATGTATATATAAAAATAAATACTAATACAGACTGCTAGATTCTAATTAAACAGCCTGTTCCATAAATGCTAAATATAGTGCTCTGTAGTGTATTCCAATAAACTAACACTATGTTAACATAAAAATTGCCTGAAATGTTAAAGACCACCAAACAATGTTAAATGAAGTTGGCCCTGTGTTTCAATAAGGGTTTCAAAGAAATGCCCTCATTAATTCCCGGAAATTTGGTGGCGTTCAATCTAATTTGCCACTCCATTTCACGAAGTGCTACAAAGTTGTTGACATCACCATACTGATTTGCCTTAGTCCTATCAACAATAAAAAATAAAAACTTTTTGAATTCACAACACACCTTAGAGTGCAAAGCCAGGGCATTGTGCTCATCCCCTCTTCTAATGGAACTACAATGCTCCCTAATCCTCTCCTTCAAGCTCCTCGTAGTCATGCCTACGTAAAATGCTTGGCATGACATACAAGAAGCTATGTAAACACAATTTTTCGTAGCACAATTACACCGTCCAGGACAGGCAATGGTGCGTCCAAAACCAGTCACCACAAGGTAGGGACCTTCAGCTATGTACCTACACCATTTGCAACACCCACATTTGCCCATAAAAGATCGCCTACAACCGCCATTAGTCCTTTCAAGTAAACCCTTCAAATTGCACCCCCTACTGTAAACAATGACCGGTGCATCACCCAGAATTGCTCTCGTATCCCTACTCAAGAAATGATCCCATAAACCCCTCAAGCTAGCAAAAATTTCAGATGAAACCTCATTGTATTTAACTACAAAAGTTGGACCTGTCACATCAATATTACTGTCCATTGTGTCCTTGTTGAGGTTAACAGTTGAGGACACAGTACCCTTAATTCTCAAAATGGGTAAATATTTACTTTTCCTCTTTCTAAAAACCTCTTTTTTGGTTTTGATTAACAAAGCCAATGGGTAACCCCTTTCAAGAAATAAACCAATAAGGGTGAAAATCTCTTTTTTGAATGTTGTATCATCACTTATCAATCTTGATAGGCGGACCATTTGGCCCTTCACCAAACCTTTCCTTTGATGCATGGGATGGCAACTAGAAAAATGCAGCATGGAATTAGCATAACTTGGCTTCCTATAAATACTACTAGTAAACCCCGTGCTACTTTTGAAAATCTTGATGTCCAAATAATTGGCACAGTCATAACTCCAGTTGTAAGTAAATTTGAGAAACCTAGAAGTGTTGTTTAAATAATCAATAAATTCCTCAACACTCGAATCATCACCCTTCCATAGGATCAACAAGTCGTCAAGGAATCTGTTGTACACTAATATGTTTTCAACAAATCTAGAGTCAAAAATATTCTCTTTTTCCCATGCTAGTAGCACCAAGTTAGCAAAAACTGGGGCACACCGGGCCCCCATTGCTACACCAGTCTGCTGTTTATACATTTCCCCTTCAAATGTTAGGAAGTTGTTGTTTAAAACCAACTCCATCAACCCACAACAGATCTCCAGTTTTTCTAAATCAAAATTCGAGCTGGAAAATAGACTGTCATAAAAGAGTTCTAAACCCTTAGAGTGTGGAATTACCGAAAACAAATTGATGACGTCAATGGTCAAAAAACCAAAGTTACCTAGTTTAGAGAAGTCAACCGAATTCAATCTCTCCAAACAATGCCATGAGTCCTTAAGTATATGGCCTGCGTCCAAAAGGGCTTTCTTGCAATAATAATCAACAAAAGCAGCCAGTGGTTCAGTTTTGGACCCCTTGGCAGAGACAATGGGTCGAAACTGTAGATGCTCAGTTCCCTTATGCACCTTGGGTATTCCAAACAGTTTGGGCATATTGGGGAACTTTACTGCAAGATAGTTAAACTCAACCTCATTGATTACACCCTGGTACAAGGCATCCAATAGATACAAATCAATTTTCTGATATGCCAAGTTTACTTCATGTATTGAAACCCTACTGTATGTGTTGTCATCACTTAATATTTTCATAATCTGGCCAGTGTAATCAATATTGTGCATGATAACCATCCCCCCACCTTTGTCCGGTCTCATGCATCTATACTGCGCAGATGAAATGAATTCACCAAGTGTAGTTCTTTCATCATCAGTCAAATTATCATTGTATCTAGTTCTTCGTGCACAAACTCTCCTCAATTCATATTCAACAATGCTTTCAAAAATATTGATTTCCTTATTGGGAAGTGGTATAAAAGTACTTTTCCTCTTGAGAGTTGTGCTTCTATGCCCTCTTTCTTGAGTGTTTGCACCTAGACAAACTGAATGAAAGTGTAACTTCAAATTTAGTTTCCTTACAAATAATTTAAAACTTTTTAATAACTGTGTAATGTCAATGTTATAGCTAGGCACGAATTTGTCACCTTTACTAAATAACTTGAAATGAGATTCAGTCAGCACAAGATCAGTATAATTATATATAATGAATCCCATTTCCTTAGTGGTGGTGTGTTTCATCCCCCCATCCGGGACCGTACTCATGATGTTAACTTCTTTAGTGTTCACTCCTTCATCCCCCACATCAATACTGGACATCTCCTGGCCCAAATTTGTTGAAATATTAACGTCTGTGAATTCTAAACTATTAGACCACACTGATGCCAAAATAAAACTGTTATTTACAACATCTTCACTCTCAAAACACAACACCTGGTGTACATTCTCACTTGCAAAATCTAAATCCATGACATTGTCTTTGCAACTGCATGATGGCAAAACTGCACAAATAATTTTGTCAAGGTCACCAACCCCCTTCACACAGTTGTCATGCAAAGCGCCGTTGTAAACACAATCAGGCACACACAAGGCATCATTAGAATTGCTAATAAATGAAGGTACCACAGTGGTGTGGTCATAATCACTGACATTTTTCTATGTGGATTCCTGTATTGGAGTTGGTGTTTTGATTTACTTAATGGGGAAAGTAAGGCAATAGGGCGAAAATTTGAGAGTTCAGTTGATGAGCCTCCTTTATGTAGGGGAATTATATGAGATATTTTCCATAAGGTGGGGATTGTTCCTTCAGTGATAGTCCTATTTATCAGTATGGATACAGGATAATTGATAGCTTTAGCAGCTATTTGTAGGTATTCAGATGGGAGTTGGTCAGCAGATGGGGTGCAAGGTTTGAGTTTCTTAAGAAGCTTAAAAATAAGAGATGTAGCAACGGGTTGAATTTGAAAGTTCCTAGATGAGGGTAGAGAGGTATTTGGTAAGGATGCAGTCGGTGTAGGTAATGAGTTAGCTAGGGATTGAATGGCTTCTGTAAAATACTTATTAAAGGCACTGTTGTACCTTAGCCTTTTGGGAAA